>NC_056745.1:1054908774-1055081274 GCF_019279795.1 Protopterus annectens | reverse complement strand
TATGAAACTCTGTGATTGCCATTGGCAAACTGTAATCCTCAATGACTTATAAAAAAAATATGTAAATTAAATTAAAGGGAGACCTAGCAGTTGGTGTGGATTTTTTAAGGCACTTGCTTGCCAATAATTAAAGTTCAGGGTTTCACTTTGAGGAAAGTCATTTAACTAAACAGCCCCTGTAACTGGAGTATTACACACACACACACACACACACACACACACACACACACACACACAAAGCCCCTCTGCATAGGATATAAGACTGCAATCACTGAATGGCTCTGTCTTTCAGCATAAGATAACACTCAATGAATAGCTCGGTCTTTCAATACAAGATCGCAGTGCAGTTCTCTCTGCATATCTCCCTGTGCAGAACTCTAAATCCATTTGCTCCCTCTTACTGTGGATCTACGTGGCTGCTCTGATATCCTTAAATCTCCCATGTTTTTTCTTTCTAAAGATGACATTAGGACATCCTAATGCTGAGGTTTCTGGGGCTTGCTGTGTGTTCAGTGAAGTCTGCCATAAGGTTCTAAAGCCCTACAGTGTTTACAAAAGTCCAGCAAGCTGGGGCTTGTTTTATTTCACAGAAGATTTTTTTCTTTTGTAGTGAACCCATGCCCCCAAGCCAACAACACAGACCATAGGCAGCTGTCTAGGTTGCCTAGTGCTGGATTCAGCTCTGGTCTACGCTGAACATTGGCACTTGTACCTACTAGACTGATGTGGTCAATAAGTGTTTAAACAAAGACATTCACTGATATTGGAGGTAAGCAGACCTTTCTGTCTGTGTGTTGGAGGAATGTGCCTGTTTTGAGGCCTTGGGTTAGGGAGTAAGAGTGCAAGTATTTCTGGGAAAGCTTAGAGTATGGGCTAGATAAGGGACAGGTTTACTGATATGTATGTGTAAAGTTTGAAGGGTAACCATTTGGAATGCTGAGTCCCAGAGTGTGGGGAAAGAATGACTGAAAGTCTTGATTTATATATACTGAATCTGAGATTAACATTTCTTGGAATATTGCCTTTTCTCCAAGATATGAAGATCTTGGAGTTAATATGTATAAGTTTTGAGGGATATGAGGGGCTTGCTCCCACATTGGGTATGCAGGAAAAACAAAGTGTAAAAGAGATGAATAATATTTGATATTTATTGTTTTCCTGCGTTTTATTTTTTTTCAATGTGTTGGTGCTCGGCATTGTGAGACCCGGTGTTCCATTAGAGAGCTGGTTTTGGTGTGTGAGCTTGAATATTTGTGGGTCGGGGTAAAGTAAGGGCTGTAATAGTTTTTTTCATTTTTTGTATGTGATAATATGTATGTATGTGTGTGTGTGTGTGCTCGCGCACATATGCATGCGTCTCTTGTTGAGCATCTTTTGCAGTGGTAATGTTAGGGACAGGGTTTTTTGGTAAGGTAATGTGTATGTATGGTTTATTATACATAATATATATGCTTGACAGACAAGTTGTCAAATGACAACTTGTCAGATGTGATCAGAAGCCAACACAGGTAATTGAAACTCAGCTTCTCAAATGTGCCGGCTTTGCTCTTGTGTAAGATTGCAGTACAGTGAGGATAAGGATATTTGCCCTTTCTCCACTGTAGTGCGACCTCAGAGTTGGTGTATATAATTTGCATGGAGGGGATACACTGTTGTTTTCTTTTTTCAGTAACATGCATTTCAAGCAGGTGTGCTGTACAAATTGCTATTTGATAAGTTGCTTTTTTATAGGCATATCTGTATGTACATGTGTGTGTGTGTGTGTGTGTGTGTGTATTTATGTATGCATATATTTACATAAATGTACATAGAGTATGTTCACAGAAAAATGTGTAACACTGCAGTTGTGGTTTAGTATGTTAGGATTATAGGAAATAAAAGACAAATTTCTTGTGCATGTGTGTGAATGTATATATGTATATATATATATATATATATATATATATATATATATATATATACATATACATATACATATATATATGTGTGTGTGTGTGTGGTTGTGTGTGTATGTACACACACGCACACACTTTTTTATTTATTTATATACACATATTTACATGTCTATACATTCACAGAAAAATGTATAAGGCTATAGACAATCACTGCAGGTGTGGTTTAGTATGTTAAGATTATTGGAAATAAAAGATAACTTGGTCTAAAACTTGCGAGTGCCTACCCTTATGTCATGTTTGTGCAAGATCAAGTGATTTACTGGGTGTGGTGTTTTCTCTTTTCTATGCAGTTGCGTCATTACAAAGTGAGTATATTTAAGTAAGGGGTGCACCTGCAGAAAAAAAATCTTTTGAAGGGCCATTTGCTGTATATGAAAAATTTTTATGAAGTATGATTCAATGAAATGTGTTTCAATGAATTTTTTTCAATGATGGGTTATCTCTGAAGAAGTGGGATTACCCTGTTAAAATTGAATGAAATGTGAACAGAAATCTGTTAAAAAATACATACATTCATGTATATTGTATGTATGTATATGTGTTTATGTAAGCAGATGCTGAATGTTTTTGTGGTTGATTTCCACAACATAGCTCAAAAAACATAAATACTCCAAACAGCAAAAACTACCTTATGGGCTTTAACAAGTTCCTACTGGGGGGGGGGGGGGGGGGTAGGACCGTTTTCCTTGCTCTGTTGCATTTGCTGTGTTATGCTTCAAAGTGTCCTGCTGATATTATGTGAATCAACTAAAAAACATTTGATCACAACTAGTGCAGTTATATGTAGAGGTCTGTTAAACATAGTGAAGATCAGAATTCTGTAAAATATGTAAAGTTTTGTAAAATCAAAATTCAAAGGCAGCAGTGTAGTATTTTTTCAGCACAGTTAATGGAAGCCTTGGCAGTAAAATAAGCAAAACTTTCTGAAATGGAACTGAAAGATTTAATTGCTACTTTTCTATTTCACAGTAACTTTTGTGTCAAAGTGCAGGAGTCCCCATAAAATAAGGACTTAAAGTTGCATGTAATTTGGAAGTTCAGTAATTCCTTTCCGATACTGTAAGAGTCATGAATTGCATCCATAGCAGACAAGGGCTCTCAGGCAGAATCATTTCTCCTCAAGTTCCACTTGTTTCTCTTTTAAGGAAGATTTCCTGGTATCTCCATGAGTACTCCTCAAATATTCGTTGTTTACTGTAGGTGCACCACCCAGAACCTTTATTGGAAGCAAACCCTTCATGAAGGGAACCCTTGTTTTGTACATCACAAATCAGATGTCATTAATTGATTAAACTTACTGGCTGATAAAAGCATACAGCTGTGCTGTCTACACCGTTTTTTTAAAGCTACAACCATCTTCTAAACATAATTTTGACAAAGCCCATCAACACTGTTTCACTTATTCGTGCAACTGTGTGTGTGCACTGTGTTTGTGTGCCTATCTCTCTATATTTCATTTATTTATTTTATTTCACTCATTTTTAATAGGGTAATCCCACTTAATTAGAGATAACCCAGGAGCACTGTCTTAAGTGACTTGCTCAGAGTCGCACAGTAAGCAAGTTGAGGTTGAAAAAACATCAAGCACTGTGCTTCTCACTACAGTAAGCAGCTTGTTAATATCTTAGAGCCTTAATCCTCTGTGATGCCATCTCTCTCTCTTTATGTACATAAACATATATACATATATGTGACGACTGTGTCCTGGCCCAGCAGTCAAGGAGCCTCAATCCTCACCACTAACACCAGGGAGGGCGTCTCATATAAGAGGAAAGGATAACAAATACACACAGTAAAGTACAATTTCCCTTAAGTGCACACAGAGATCACAGTCAGTCTGGGGCTGGTTGCTCCCTTGCCCTCCAGGTCCCCAATAAGATTCCCCACTGGCAAAGCTATAGGGTCCAGATCTCAGCCTAGCTGGTAAGCTAACCTCCAGTACCACCAGTGCTTCGTGTACCTGCCCAGGTAGCTGACACACCACACACACTTTGAGATAAGTATTTATACAACTTCACAGACACTCCTGGGAAAGGCTGACACAGATTCTCCAGCGGTGCCCCTTTACCCATATTATACGGTAGTAATTTCTGCCACCACCAGCTAATACTTATCGGCTACCCAAAGGCCCTTAAAAGGGTGTTCAGTTATTACTGTGCAGTGTTATTATTCAATTGGTAATGTGACTATTCAGTCTAAGGCTTATTAGAGTGGCTTATTACAATAAACTCTATAAATATGCAATGTACTCTAGAGCTTACTTATCCCTACACAAACCAGCCAGAGGTAAAAGGTTTTTAAAATATTTAATAATAAATAATTAAAAACACAAGACAATACTACTACACCACAGTGATATCTAAGAGTTCAGAGGTCACACAGAAACTTAAAACAATACAGTAGGAAAGTTCTGATACAACAGAAAAACACTTGTCTAACTTTCTTCTAAGTTCCTAGCTATTACTACAAGAAAACATATTTCTACAACACTACTTACATAAGACAACAGGCAGAGTGCTGATAAGTGGGATATCAAGACCAAAATGCTCACAGTCTCTCTCTCTCTCTCTGAACATTAGTTTTTAAACTCACTAACAAACATCCTTGCTAGGCCCTCCAAAATTACATCATTTTGACACTTAGGTTTTTCCAGTATGCACATTACATAATTTTGACACTTAGTCTGGAGTTCCCAGACCAAGAAACTGCATTATTTAGCAAGTTAACACCTGCTCATTAAACTACAACAATAAACAACATTTCACATGTACAGTGTAGTAATTATTCCTTAAGTTAAAACAGTAGAAAGAATGTGATAGCCCAGACCAAATGACTCCGAGCTCTACAGATCAAAGAACCTACAAGACATAAATTTAATTTCAAAGAACATTTGAATTGCTTGGCTTAGTTTTTCTTACAGCAGATGGAAATGTTGCTACAATCTTGAAGTTCACATTTTACAGTGTTTTCTTTCATTTAAGAAACAAGCCTGTATTTTATATTTATATTTACAATTGATAGAATTATGTATCAAATTCCATTTGATTAGGCTGGCAGCCTTCACCCATCTTTTCCCAGTCTTCACTATACATATATATATATATATATATATATATATATATATATATATATATATATATATATATTTATTTACACACACACACACACTTGGTGTGTGTGTGTGTGTGTGTGTGTGTGTGTGTGTGTGTGTGTGTGTGTATCTGTGAATATATATGAATATGTGGGTCTACTTTGAAACATCTAAAACCCATGACATCTACTTTCATAACACTGAGACCAGAACATCTAAAACCCATAACATCGGATTTCATAACATCTAACACTACAGATCACAAGAAAATAACATCCCCTTCCACATATAAAAACACCAAACTACCAAGCAAACTTTTTACTACGTTTATGCAGGGCCCCCCCCCCCCCACACTCCCCGTAAATTAAATATACCAACTCCAAGATCATACTACAGTGGGAAAAAGTTAATTTCCTAACCCCACTGTATCAAACACCCCTGCAGAAACGTATTAAAAAGTGTGTTTGGTAGTTTGGTGTCATTATATGTTGTTATATCTGGAGGGGATGTTATTTTTATGCAATTTGTACTGTTAGATGTTATGAAATTCAACGTTATGGGTTTTGGGTTTTAGATGTTCTCATCTCAGTGTTATGAAATTAGATGTTATGGGTTTTAGATGTTCTGAAGGGGACCCAGATATATATTTATATATATATATATATATATATATATATATATATTTATATATATATATACATATATATATATATATATATATATATATTTATATATATATATATATATATATATATATTTGTATTTATATCCCTATGTTTACGAAACATTGGTTGTAAGGTCACCTAATGGCTAATTAACATGACCAAAGTAGCATGATGCAACCCAAAGTTGATTAGTAATGTAACAGGAGCCAGTTAGCACTACAGATATGAACTAATTAAAGAATGCATTAGTAAAAATTGCACAGATTATCTCATGAGGAGCATTGTGCATATATAGAATATGTGTTACAGGTTGCATTCACACGTGCAGGGTATACCGCTACGAGTACTGCTGAGAACCACAATAATACCTCTCAGCAAGCTCCCTTACCAGTTTATCATTAGTGATAAAGAAATGCATACATAGGGCAGTCAGAAAGAGCAGGGTGAGCAAACAGAAGAACACACAGAAGGACAAAGAGAAGAGAAGCATGGAATGTCAGTGGGGATATTTTTTTGTGGGAGAGATGCCCCCCCCCCCCTTTTTTTTTTTTTTTTTTTTTAAGAAGAGTAGATAGGGAAGAAAGGGAGAGTTGTGAGCAGGAAAGATGGTATAGAGATGCTAGTGGTTGCAAACAAACAGAACACAAAAACTAATAACGAAGGCGCTGACATAAAACCAGGGAAGGGGGACACAAAGAAGAGATACAGACAATGGAAGGGCAAATGGTGACCATGAGGATTGGACTATAAACTGATGTGAAGAAGTTAAACACAAGGAAAGGGAACAACCATCCTGGGAGATAGGGTGAGGTAACAGATAACTTTTGTGCTACCCAATACTGCACCAAGCCACAGGTCAGTCACCTGTGTGACTGCTCTTTCTGTTGAGCCTAGCAATGGTGGCCAGATGTAGGTTGCCTGCAGAACAATATGTGGATCGATCGTGCTAGTGGGACACAGCCACAGCTGCCAAAATAGCAGTCTAAATATGGGCACCATACAGAGTTTAGCATTCCAGTATTACAGCATATACCAGCTGGAAGTATATAACAAAGTACACTATTGTGATGCATGCCTAGGTTATGTCAGGTAGAAATGGAACTGCCATGTGGCTTGGAAGGTATAGTGCTTACAGAAGGCTGACAGTGTGACCAGTGTACCCTGTATGTATGGCATGACTATGATAATGGACATAGCAATGTAGGGTGCCAAAGCCACAGGTATGAGCATAGCTGGCTTTAGGCACCAATGAACCCCATGGTCTCTGGGGGCCCCCTGTTTGTGAGGGGGCTGCCCAAACACAACAATTTATCTTATCTTGATATTTTGCAACTTGTCTGTCAAACCAACAAAAGCCAATCCAATACAGCAGTCTTATGTACTTAATAAGCCAGATGGATTATACTAATAACTATAATTTATATCTCTTTTAAAATTCAAAGATATTTATCAATTAATAAGCATCACAATTCCATTAAATATTTCACCACTGACATAGTTCCCCTGACTTAGTTAAACCCTACTGGTGGATATTATCTCCACTAAAACTAACAAATAGACAGCTTTAGGTACCTGCAATACCCATGTACCAGAGGCCCCCCTTAATCACCCATAACTGTCTGTGGGCCCCAAAAAAGCTGCTGCTGGTTGGAGAAAAATTGGGGGGAAAATGTACTAATTTTCTGTTTACATTATTTAACTTGAACAGAGTTGTGATATGACCCTGCTAGGTTAAAGGTGATAATGAACGTGGGCAAGGTAATCACTGGAGAGATTAGCAGCCCAGAGTGATGAATGTTCATGCATACCTTGCATTTTAAGAAGAGTGGATAATTGGAATCTTCGGGGATGGTTTTCTGTTTCAGGTAGTTTTATAAATACTTGTAGAACAAAAGCTACTATAACTCTCAACTAACTTATTTGCTTAAGAATTCTTCGCAGTGCCAAAATAATAGCAACGTGAAGGCTCAAAATCAGGAACATGTTGTAAATATTACTCTAATTCACTACAAAATTTAATAGAATAGCACCTTTTGCATCAATGCGTTTTCTAGTCAATAAGAAGTTTAAAACTCTGATGTCCTGATTTATTGACTGTCTGTAACCTTGAATGATTTACCAGCAAATTAAACTTTATACGAAGGACAGAGGAAAAATTTTGAGGCAAAACCAGGGAATGTCTCTGGAGTCAGGAACAGTGATAGGAATACATTATTCCTTATTGAGGTAAATAAAAGTGACTTATCCCTGCTGTTGTTTGATGACTGCTAAACAGGAGTCAGTCATCTGGTGTGAGACTACCAGTGGTGCACAATGTATTGCTATTTGCTGAAATAAGTACAAAACTAGTATTGCTGTAGTGTGTGTGTGTGTGTGTGTGTGTGTGTGTGTGTGTGTGTGTGTGTGTGTGTGTTTGTGTGTGTGTGTGAAGATATCACAGATTTTTATCAGCTCACACACCTAGTAATGCCAGGGCACACACACTATTTTTCCTGGGTAGCAGGGAAAAAAATGCAGCTAACAAGTAATTACATTTCAAAAGTAAGGCATAAAATGTATCACAGCACATTTAGACACGTAGGTCTTCTAGGAGTCTGGAGGTCCCCACTCCCCAAACTGTATAAATGGATACAGAAAAGAGCCGTAATCATTATTGACTGTTTCGGGGCCCCACAAAAGCTGTTGTTGGTTGAAAATTGAATTGAAAAAAATGTATTAATTTTATGATTACACTGACCTGAACAGGGCTGTGATATGACCCTATTAGGATAAACCTGGTAATGGCCTCTGCTGTCAACCTCACCTATGCTAAAAACCAGCTCTGCTGAGATGTGTGTGCACAGAAAGTTGCTGCAGGTTATGTGTGTGTGTGTGTGTGTGGGGAAGAGGAGGTGTTGGAGTTTGTGTGGTTATTACATTTTTAATTTTTTAATTTTCATCACAGTCAAACCTTAGAGATGTTTAGAGGAGTTCATTATAGCTTGTGCTTGGGCTGCAAACAGTGTAGTCATAGTTTCTTTAGCTTTTCTCACAGACCTCAGAAGTGTACAAAGAAAGTTACTCTAGCTTGTGTAGGGAAACTAACTGTACTGATCTTTTTTAGCCCACCTCGCTGCTGCTGTGCGTGCTTGGCTGCGCGCTCTGACTCTACACTATCCCCTGCTTTACCCTGTGTTATTGCCTGGGTTGAATCTCTCTACTAAACCTACTAAGGTGCTCTCTGCACACTGCCCTTGGAAACGTTCAGCACACTGCCTTCTTCTGCTACCCACTACCTCAAGATTTCAAGAAACTATCCCCTGCTTTACCCTGTGTTATTGCCTGGGTTGAATCTCTCTACTAAACCTACTAAGGTGCTCTCTGCACACTGCCCTTGGAAACGTTCAGGACACTGCCTTCTTCTGCTACCCACTACCTCAAGATTTCAAGATCAAGAAACTATCCCCTGCTTTACCCTGTGTTATTGCCTGGGTTGAATCTCTCTACTAAACCTACTAAGGTGCTCTCTGCACACTGCCCTTGGAAACGTTCAAGACACTGCCTTCTTCTACTACCCACTACCTCAAGATTTCAAGAAACTATCCCCTTCTTTACCCTGTGTTATTGCCTGGGTTGAATCTCTCTACTAAACCTACTAAGGTGCTCTCTGCACACTGCCCTTGGAAACGTTCAAGACACTGCCTTCTTCTACTACCCACTACCTCAAGATTTCAAGAAACTATCCCCTGCTTTACCCTGTGTTATTGCCTGGGTTGAATCTCTCTACTAAACCTACTGAGGTGGTCTCTGCACACTGCCCTTGGAAACGTTCAGGACACTGCCTTCTTCTGCTACCCACTACCTCAAGATTTCAAGAAACTATCCCCTGCTTTACCCTGTGTTATTGCCTGGGTTGAAACTCTCTACTAAACCTACTAAGGTGCTCTCTGCACACTGCCCTTGGAAACATTCAGCACACTGCCTTCTTCTGCTACCCACTACCTCAAGATTTCAAGAAACTATCCCCTGCTTTACCCTGTGTTATTGCCTGGGTTGAATCTCTCTACTAAACCTACTAAGGTGCTCTCTGCACACTGCCCTTGGAAACGTTCAGGACACTGCCTTCTTCTGCTACCCACTACCTCAAGATTTCAAGAAAATATCCCCTGCTTTACCCTGTGTTATTGCCTGGGTTGAAACTCTCTACTAAACCTACTAAGGTGCTCTCTGCACACTGCCCTTGGAAACATTCAGCACACTGCCTTCTTCTGCTATCTGCTACCCACTACCTCAAGATTTCAAGAAACTATCCCCTGCTTTACCCTGTGTTATTGCCTGGGTTGAATCTCTCTACTAAACCTACTAAGGTGCTCTCTGCACACTGCCCTTGGAAACGTTCAGGACATTGCCTTCTTCTGCTACCCACTACCTCAAGATTTCAAGAAACTATCCCCTGCTTTACCCTGTGTTATTGCCTGGGTTGAATCTCTCTACTAAACCTACTAAGGTGCTCTCTGCACACTGCCCTTGGAAACGTTCAGGACACTGCCTTCTTCTACTACCCACTACCTCAAGATTTCAAGAAACTATCCCCTGCTTTACCCTGTGTTATTGCCTGGGTTGAATCTCTCTACTAAACCTACTAAGGTGCTCTCTGCACACTGCCCTTGGAAACGTTCAGGACATTGCCTTCTTCTGCTACCCACTACCTCAAGATTTCAAGAAACTATCCCCTGCTTTACCCTGTGTTATTGCCTGGGTTGAATCTCTCTACTAAACCTACTAAGGTGCTCTCTGCACACTGCCCTTGGAAACGTTCAGGACATTGCCTTCTTCTGCTACCCACTACCTCAAGATTTCAAGAAACTATCCCCTGCTTTACCCTGTGTTATTGCCTGGGTTGAAACTCTCTACTAAACCTACTAAGGTGCTCTCTGCACACTGCCCTTGGAAACGTTCAAGACACTGCCTTCTTCTACTACCCACTACCTCAAGATTTCAAGAAACTATCCCCTGCTTTACCCTGTGTTATTGCCTGGGTTGAATCTCTCTACTAAACCTACTAAGGTGCTCTCTGCACACTGCCCTTGGAAACGTTCAGGACATTGCCTTCTTCTGCTACCCCCTACCTCAAGATTTCAAGAAACTATCCCCTGCTTTACCCTGTGTTATTGCCTGGGTTGAATCTCTCTACTAAACCTACTAAGGTGCTCTCTGCACACTGCCCTTGGAAACGTTCAGCACACTGCCTTCTTCTGCTACCCACTACCTCAAGATTTCAAGAAACTATCCCCTGCTTTACCCTGTGTTATTGCCTGGGTTGAATCTCTCTACTAAACCTACTAAGGTGCTCTCTGCACACTGCCCTTGGAAACGTTCAGCACACTGCCTTCTTCTGCTACCCACTACCTCAAGATTTCAAGAAACTATCCCCTGCTTTACCCTGTGTTATTGCCTGGGTTGAATCTCTCTACTAAACCTACTAAGGTGCTCTCTGCACACTGCCCTTGGAAATGTTCAAGACACTGCCTTCTTCTACTACCCACTACCTCAAGATTTCAAGAAACTATCCCCTGCTTTACCCTGTGTTATTGCCTGGGTTGAATCTCTCTACTAAACCTACTAAGGTGCTCTCTGCACACTGCCCTTGGAAACGTTCAGGACATTGCCTTCTTCTGCTACCCACTACCTCAAGATTTCAAGAAACTATCCCCTGCTTTACCCTGTGTTATTGCCTGGGTTGAATCTCTCTACTAAACCTACTAAGGTGCTCTCTGCACACTGCCCTTGGAAACGTTCAGCACACTGCCTTCTTCTGCTACCCACTACCTCAAGATTTCAAGAAACTATCCCCTGCTTTACCCTGTGTTATTGCCTGGGTTGAATCTCTCTACTAAACCTACTAAGGTGCTCTCTGCACACTGCCCTTGGAAACGTTCAGGACACTGCCTTCTTCTGCTACCCACTACCTCAAGATTTCAAGAAAGTATGTCTACCCACATCACGATGTGTTAATTTTAATAAACTTATCCTTGCTAAGCTTTTGTTTGACCCCAGCTAAGCGGCCAGCAGCAACCCCCCCCCTATATTCCCTCATGTCCTTCCTCCCTCTCACTTTGGACTGCTAACTTGCTTATCCTCTCTTTCCCACTTAGATTACTACTACTTTTGGAAGCTCCTGTGCATGTTTATTGACCCTCTGCTTTTGGCCACTAGATGTCATCCTACCCCCACCTATACTCCTTACATTAGTATTTATTTCTACCTCATTCTTCCTATTCTCACCTTTCCTACTACTATCCCTTTCCTCCTTCTGATATTCTCTTTTATCCTCCCCTCCTTAGGCTCCTATCTCCCATCTTGACTTACCAGCTTACTCTGATACTTTTTCCTCTCTCCTTGGTGGTCTACTCTGTGTCCCGCTCCGTTCGCCCTGTGGGCTCACTCCGCTCCACTCCCTACCCCCAATTCCCACCCACCCCAGGGGTCCTAAACTTATACATCTCTAATCCCACCCCTCACCCTACCATCCTATCCCCCTGCTTCCCGCCAAACCTAATCTCCTCCCCTGTCCACACCCCACATTCCTCCTCCTACTGTCCTCCTTTACTTATTAACCCTTCGATCCTCAGACCAACTTCTCTCCTCTTCTCTATTATCTCTCATTGCATATCATTTCACTCACTTAACCTGTCTGTCTATCTTGAATATCCTTCTACATCCCTATCACTCCTCTTACTTCTATATTATTTTTCTTTTCAACTTACATACATACAACCAACTTCCTAGCCCTATTGCTTACCTCTACTCTATAGTCACTTCTACCCCACTTGTTGTAACAATGGCTCTCTACTTATCCACACTGCTTATACTCTCAGTTCTTCTCTTAACTACACTTTTCTCTACCTACCTCCTTACCTTCTTAGAATACTCACTCATTACTCAACCTAACCACATACAGAAACATACATCCACCTTCCACATACCTCTCATCTCTTTCTGAAATGCCAATTCCACGTCTAGCTACAACCTACCTAAATTCCATAGGCACTCTCACCTCACCTACACCCTACCTTTAGATAAAAAGATGAGACATCTAACCCTTCTACAGAGTAAATATATATCCAAACCTGATGAACCTACCTTAAAAGACGGTGATGTACACCCCAACCCTGGCCCCATATGCCCTTCTCCTCAAGCATCTAAACCTATCTCCAATAACACCCTCCTGATAGGGCATCTTAACATACGTAGCATAAACAACAAAGTTCCCTATCTACATGCCCTCCTAGACACTCACTGTTTTGACATTCTCTGTCTCTCTGAAACCTGGCTTAAGCCAGCTACTAAAGACACTGAGGTTATACCCCAAGGCTACAATATATTAAGGCTTGACCGTACTAAACAAAAGGGTGGTGGAGTAGCAATTCTGTTTAAGAATCATCTTAACATCTCCACCCTCTCAGTCTGTCCAACCCAGGATAGTAAAGTGGAAGCTATCTTCACTAAACTCCAACTAAATGCAAAGAAAGCCCTTTACATAATCTGCATGTATATATCACCTGGAAACAATATACCCATAGTAGAAGACTTTCTTAGTTGGGTTTCAAACAACTACCCCCAAGAAACTTTAATTCTTGGCGACTTTAACATAGACTGGAATACCATTAATGCTGACAATCCCACCTCCCACATTAACCTAAATGGTTTCACCCAAACCATTACCTCTACTACAAGGCTTAATAAATCAAGCAAGAAACAAACTATTTTAGACTGGATACTTATAAACAAAGTCAATATTACAAGAGAAAAGACTGACATTCTACTCCTCCCCAATATAAGAACAATACGTTCTACCAAACATTTTACAATTGACTTATTTCAAAACTAACTCAGAGCATGTAACTGGAACCCCTAACGAAGCAGTTTCATTCTTCAATTCTACCTTGTACCATTAGAATGAAATCAAACACAGCCCCATGGCTCTCGAATGACACAAAAAAACTAATCCTCTCTAAAACTAAAGTTTGGGCCAAATGGAGATGCCATAGAATCAGCTCTGATTTTCTTCACTTTCGCCAACTTAGAAACCTTACCAAAAAAGCTATTATCAATGACAAAAGAAAGTTCTACTGTGAACTTCAAGAAACACATTCCAATAAACCCAAACAATTCTGGTCCTCTATCAATAGACTCTTATCCCCAGGAACAGCCAAAACTCCCTCCCCACTAAATGCTGACCCAGACAGCCCTTACCAAACTGCAAATGCTTTTAACTCTTTCTTCACTGAAACTATTCAATCTCTTGCTAAACAACTGAACACTAATGACTTCTATCCACCAAACAATCTAGTAGACTCTTCTTATAACTTCTCTATGCAACCTATCTCTACCTCTTTCATCTATAGACTTATTTTTAAACTGAAACCCTGTACCCCCTCTGCTGACAAACTCCCTTCCCTTTTTCTGCAAAAAGCAGCCAAAGAAATTGCATACCCAATAACTATACTCATAAATAGGACCATCCAAAAGGGAACCATCCCTGATATCTGGAAAGTCTCTCATATTATCCCACTACACAAAGGCGGTAACTGTGTTGACTACACCAACTTTAGACCAATTGCCCTTCTCTCACCTTTAGCAAAGATTATGGAGAAATGCATTAATCAGCAACTTGTACAGTATCTCTCTTTACACAATATTATAGCTAACTGTCAACATGGCTTTAGACCCCACCATAGCACCACTACTGCTCTCCTTTCCTTTATAGATACCATTAACAACAATCGCAACAATAATCTTTTCTCTTCTGCTTTATTCATTGACCTCTCAAAAGCATTTGACATGGTTAACCACTCTTCCTTAATTAACATCCTTAAATCCCTCTCATTTGACACTCTTACCATCAAATGGTTTAGTTCTTATCTCAACAACAGACAACAAGCCGTTCTCTGGGACAACCACATCTCCTCCTTACTGCCCATTTCTATCGGAGTGCCTCAGGGCTCTATTCTTGGTCCACTTCTCTTCTCCCTCTACATCAATGATCTCCACTCTGCAATTCCTCAAGCCACCTGTATTCAATATGCAGACAACTCCACTATTATTTGTTCAGCATCCTCCTCCTCTGATCTAATCTCACAAACCCAAAATATCTTTAACACTGTAGAAACATGGTTTACTAGACGATATCTTCTCCCTAATGCTAAAAAAAACAAATCTCTTCACCCCCACTATTCGTACCCCCCCCCATTTAATTTCACCATCTTGTCAAACAACAACACTGTCATCTCTCCAGACTCTACAACTAAACTGCTAGGAATAACCAGTGATAACAATCTCTCTTTTGATCAACACATCAACAACACCATCAAATCAGTAAATAGAAAGATAGGATCCTTATACCGTATTAAACCATTCTTCACCCCATCAGCTGGAGCTACTATTGCCCACTCCCATCTTTTATCTACTCTCTTCTATGCCTCTCCTATCTTCACTAACCTCAAGAAAACTAACCTAAACAAACTAGCAACTTGCAACAATAACATTGCCCGCTTCGCCACTAGTAACCCTTTCAGAACCCATCACTGCCTTAACCTGAAACTTTTAGGCTGGCTAGAACTACAAAACTATAGTATAATCTCACAACTTACTATTGCCCACAAAATTCTGTACCAACCTGATAACACCCCTATACTATCACAGCTTTTACTTCCTTATAATAATCTTACCTCCCTTCGTTCCTCTTGTAAATTCTTGACCAAACCTATAAAGGCTCACAACTTAGCTGGAGACTCTCTATTTAGTAATACTGTAGGCCGAGCATGGAACTTGCTACCTAGGGATTTAACTCTAATCACATCTCTACCCCTCTTCAAACAACAAATCAAACTGCACTTCCAAAATCACTGGCTTTGCTCATGTAATACACCAGACTGATTTCTCCCCCCCCCCCTTATCTGACCTTTAACCCTACTGGGTGCTTATACTTACTATCTACCTTTCTTCCTCCAATTCCTTCTTTGCTCTACCTATTTCTCTCCCCTCTCCTATCTCCTCTTGCTAGCCCTTTTCTTCTCTTACTTCTTAACTACTGTCGTCTCCCTTCTGTTTACGTAACACTACTCCCCTTACTTCTCCTCCTACTGGTACTTTCCTATTATAGCAGAAGCCTTAAGATACAGCCTGTTAGTATTAAGTAAGATGCTTTGAATCTGATTTAACTCTTGTCATGACTACTATTGATTATGTGCCTTAATTTTTATTGATCTTATTACCATTTTTTATTATTATTACCACTTTTTATTACAATTTTTTTTTCTTTTCTTTGTATTCTATGTGTTTATTATTGTCATGTCTCTTAGTTATGTTTTATGTGGAGCTTTTCTCCCCGGGCCTCTACTGAAAATGGAAATATATCCAGCTAGACTAGCCCGGTCAACAAATGTAAAATAAAATAAAATAAAAATAAAATAAATAAAGTAGAATGCATTACTGTAACCATTATTTGTTTTCAGTTTTCTCACAATCACACATCAGGCAGTATACAGGTGGTTGCCTTTGGGGTGTAGGGTGAGGAGTGAGGAGGCATGCTATGTACATGTATGTCACCAGTACATGACTGTGGCATTTTGAACCTCTGCATTCATCTCAGTCGAACACCAGAGGGATACATAGGCAGTGACTGTATTTTGGGGGGAGTTATGGAGGCAGACAGTAGTCCCAGGTAGGATCTGTGTATCCTCACAATAATTGTCTTGTTAGTTTATTGTGAGCTACTATTTTGTCATCTTTGAACATTCAGCTTTATGTCTTCCTTGAAAGAAAAATAAAAACTGGAGTTCTTTTCTTACTCATCATTTTTGTTTATGCACACCATTGGACTGAAAGGTTTGGAAAATGCTCTAAAATTTATTTGAGAGCTTCTGGGGACTTTCGCTTAAATGGGTTATTTCTTAAATGGTTATTACTGTGCTGTCTTGGTTAGGGAAGGTGTGATGAAAGGATACAAGAAAAACTAAAGCTGAAAAGCAGCACTGAATCTGATATTGTCCAATTTCATTCTTCCTCACTGATGGGTTACAGATCTGTCCCTCAGGTCCGATTCGACCACATTTTTTTCAGAATTGGATCCGAATCTCCCCCCTCTACCCATAATGCTGTACACCCTCCCCATCTCTTCAGATTAAGGCTAAAATTGCTGGTGTTCCTTCCTTGATGGAGAGTAATGACATGCAAGATTTATTGAATTCTGCCACTCTGGTCACTAAACATTCTCTACATTGTGGTTTTGACACTTTGGAGGCTTCTTGCAGGACAGCAGCCACTGGTTCTGTTATCAGAAGACATCCTTGGCTCATGGAACAGCCCCTTTCTGAACCTGTCAAATCTAAATTACTGGACGTGCCTTTGCACAAGGATAATCTTTTTGGAAGCAAAGCAGAAGAGATGTTGAAAAAGTTGGAGGATAAGGCCAAATCTATGCAAACTGTTAAGGACTTTCTGCAAGTTCATCCTCCTTGTTTTAGTAGACATTACCTTTCTAAGAATTGGACTTTTCCTGCCTCTAGTAAACAGGATCGCACTAGGCCTAGAGGTTACAGGTCTTCTAGGGGACAGACTCCCACCCCTCAAAAGGCTAAGCACTGGCAGGCTTCCTCTTCAAAATCTGGGAGTTCTAAGCAAACTTCCCAAAGCAAGGATTCCCAATGACTCCGGCCTTCCCCTGCCTGCCTTTGTGGGCCCAGAGTTTCCTTTGGGGGGAAGGTTAGTCATTTTTGCAGATGTCTGGTCCACCATCACAGATGACAAATGGGTGCTCAAAATAGTATCCCAAGGCTACAAGTTCTCCTTTTATACCTTCCCTGTCCACCAAGGATACCCAGACATCCCGCCTCATCAAAGGGCAGAAGCAGAAAAACAAGTTTCTTCTTTGCTAAACCTGGGAACAATAGTCAGTTCCTGCACTACAGATAGGCCAGGGTTTCTACTCAAGACTTTTCCTGATTCCCAAAAAATGGGGCACCTGGCACCCTATTCTGGATTTGGCCATTCTAAACACTTTTCTGGTGATTCCCAAGTTCAAAATGCTCACTCTTCAGCAGTTGCTGCCATTGCTGGCCAGTGATTCCTGGCTAGTGACTTTGGATCTTAAAGAAGCTTATCTGCACATCCCAATAAGGGAAGGCTGCAGGCAGTTCCTTCGCTTCAGGGCGGGGAACAGGCACTTCCAGTTTTCTGCACTGCCCTTTGGCTTATCTACTGCTCCCAGAGTTTTTACAAAATGCATGGCTCCAGTCAGTGCTTTTTGCAGGCAAAGAAACTTTCAAATTTACCCTTACTTGGATGATTGTCTTATTCAGGCAAACTCTCCAGAGCAACTTCTAAAGGATTTGGACTTTGTAAAGAACCTTTTCACCTCTGTGGGTTACACTATCAACGAAAAGAAGTCAAAGTTGGTACCCACCAGGGAGATTGTATTCCTGGGAGCGAGTCTGAACACAGCTGGCCAGATGGTATTCCTCCCTCAAGAGAAACAAATGGATATTTCCAAATTACTTCAAGAATTTGGCAAGCATGACCCAACTCTCTGCAAGGCAATTCCTGCAAGCCCTGGGATTCATGGCTTCATGTATTCTGATGCTTCCGTATGCCAGACTGCATATGAGGAAAATACAATGGTACCTCAAATACCTTTGGTGTCAACACACTCAGGATTTAGACTTGATACTTCTACTGATTCCCTGCCTGCAGACGGAGTTTCTTTGGTTGGTGACGGCCTTTGCACAGAATAAAGGTCTGCCTTTTTGTTCAGCTCCTGCCAGCCAGATTCTCAGCACAGATGCCTCGTACTACGCTTGGGGAGCACATCTAGGGGGTAGATGCATTCAGGGGACTTGGAACTATCAACAGGTTCATTTGCACATAAATTTGAAGGAATTGATGGCAGTCCAGCAGACCTTGATGTCTTTCAAGCATCTTTTCTCTCCTGGTACTCTTCTAGTCAGGACAGACAACACCACAATCATGTGGTACATCAACAAGCAGTGGGGACTCAGTCTTACTCCCTATGCAGACAAAGCATGATACTATGGTCCATAGCAGCTTCCGTGGGCATTCATCTGATAGCTCAGTTTCTTCCAGGAAGGCTCAACACATTGGCAGACTGGTTGAGAAGGCAGGTCCTGGATCCTCACGAGTGGCAACTGAACAAGGCCATCTTCTATCGCATCATTCAGTGTTGGGGCACTCCCCAGGTGGATCTCTTCTCATCTCCGACCAACCACCTTCTACCAGCCTTTTGCACCAGGGATCATCACGACAAAGCTTGGAAAGTGGATGCTCTATACTTCCCCTGGACACAACTCTCAATTTATGCATTCCCTCCTCTGCCTCTTCTTCCCAGAGTGCTCTTAAAGATAAGGGATAAAAAACCAAGGGCCATCATCATAGCTCCAAACTGGCCCAGGCAACACTGGTATCCACTACTTCCTAGTTTCTCCCAGTCCCAGTCTTGGCATCTTCCCCTGATACCAGATCTCTTGTTTCAGGAGGGGGGAACAATTCTGCATCCTCATCTTCAGACTCTGCTTTGGCAGCCTGGCTCATAATATAAACCTTTCCTTGAGGTTCTTCGTGAGGTCAGGAGGCCTAGCACTAGGAAGTCTTACACAGATAAGTGGAAAAGATTCTCCAGTTGGATGCAGACTAGAGGGGAAGACCCTACTTAACCTACTATTTGTCTTATTCTTGACTATCTGGCAGGCTTTCTTAATGATGGACTTTCCTTTTCTTCCATCGAGATTCATGCTTCAGCTATTTCTGCTCATTGTTTCTTTGAGAAACCCATTTTCTCTCATCCCTTGATGAAACAGTTCCTCAGGGGAGCTAGCAATTTAAAGCCTCCCAGAAGGGCACCTACTCCTGCTTGGGATCTTAATTTTGTACTTGAGAAACGTACTCTGCCTCCTTTTGAACCAGCTGCCTCAGCAGGTTTGAAGTTTCTCTCCTGGAAAACTGCCTTTCACTTGGCTATTATTTCAGCTAGAAGAGTTTCTGTGCTACAGACCTTAATGGCAGTAGAGTCTCTTATCATCTTCCATGTGGATCGAGTTTCTCTTTGAACTAATCCCTCCTTTATACCTAAGTGGTTTCTAGCCTGACTCTTAACCAGTCTATACACCTGCCTGCCTTCTTTCCTAATCCCCAGAATAAAGGGGAAAGGTTACTGCATTCCCTGGATGTGCATAGACAGCTTAGATTTTACCTGGACAGGACTAAACCTTTTCGAAAGTTGGATCAGTTGTTGGTCAGTTTTGCTCCTGGAGCTCAGGGCAAAGCTATTTCTAAACAGACCATTTCTAAATGGATTGCTCATTGTATTCACTTTTGTTACTTACAGCATGGCAAGGTTCCTCCACAGAGTATTAGGACCCATTCTACTAGAGCAGCCTTTACCTCAGCAGCTTTTTTAAGAGGTGTACCTACTAGGGATATCCTGGAAGCAACCACCTGGACTTCTGTCCACAGTTTCACTAAACATTGCAATTTGCCCTTCTTTTCTAAGTCCAGGGTTGGTTTGCCACTGCAGTGTTGCAGGGCATCCTTACCAACCCTTAAACAGTGGGTGTTCCTCCTCCCTTTTGTTTTTTCTTGGGCTTTGGGAATCAACCCATTTTGTAAGGACTGCAACAGTGAAACACGATGAACATAGTACAGTTGTGTACACTTACCATAAATGTAGATGTTCAAGTGTATTCACTGTTGCAGTCCTGCTCACCCCCCCTTCCATCCTCCTTTTTTCCCTAGGGTACAGGCTGAATTTTCCTGGTCTAACCTTTCTGGTGGCTCCTGACAGTTAAGGCAAGAAAAACTGAGGAAATTGTGTGGGCTGCCTTCCTTTGTACCTGACGTCAGGCTTAAAACCGAAGGAAGCTGACGTCATATACCAAGGACTTTGGTATTCTGGCCGACTGTGGGCTACCGGGAGCCAGATAACTCATTTTGTAAGGATTGCAACAGTGAATACACTCAGACATCTACATTTATGCTAAGTGTACACAACTGTACTTTCTTATTCCCCTCTTGCTCTATTTCCCCCTTGTGCCATTGGCACTGTCTACATAGTGCTTATAACTGTTCATATTGCTCTGTATTTTCTCTAGTTTAAAAAAAGTTTCTCTTTTTGAAATCTTTTACAACTTTTTTAGTATAGTGAACCATTTGTCAGTTAGAGTGGACGTTCTGTCTTGTGTTTGTTTCTGGTAAGCTTACCTTGTCAAAATGTCCAAAAAGCCTGCAGGATTTAAAAGATGCACTTCTTGTGGGTATAAAATCCCAAATTTGGATTCCCACAAGAAGTGTATCTACTGCCTGGGGCCAGACCATCTTAAGGCCCAGTGTGACATTTGTGCTGCATTCAGCCCTCACACCCTCTCTGACCAATGCAGTAAACTAATTCTTAAAACATTGCTTCCAGCTTCACATCCTTCTACAGCTAGGGCTCAAACCTCTTACAAAGCACACATCTTCAAGGAAGCCAAAAAGTGAGCCCTCTCTGTGTCCCCAAGGGTGTCAGTGGAGCTTTGGATCCGACTCCTTTAAATCCGAAGTGTCACCTCCCAATCTGATCCATTAACCCCATTATATCGGATGGAGGTTATTTCAGTAAGTGGTCCTCCTCCATGGACTCAGAGGCTGGATCCAAGGCCCTTGGATCTAACACACAGGAGCAGATTTCCTAGCTTTGTTATAAAGCCTGTCTCACCTGCCCTGCCCCCCCAAATTGCTTCATACTCCAACCAGAAATTCCAGGCCTGCTTCTTCCATATTCTGTAGAAGGTGTTATGGACAGGATGACGTGGAAATTCCTCAGGGTTCAGATCCAGATGGGGGTTTTGCCAACTCCATCCCCTTTTTGATCTGTGAGTGCTCCTGCTCAGCCTATTCAATCTCTTTCTCCGATCCGATCTATGGTTTCAGAGCCCCAGGGTCCTAGATACGCGAGAGAATCAGCGTTGGATCCAAGGAAACCCCCTTCCTTGATTCCGGTGATGTCCCTGATCAGCCCTGCTTTGATGCTATTGGATCAGAGCGGGTCTTGGATCTGAGAAGTTGGCACTGGGTATGGGAGCTTGGGTTCAGATCTGATGCTGTCTGATCTGTCTCTGCCTTTTGGTTCCTCAGCCCTTGACAGCTCATGTCCGATTCTTTCTCAGGATGACTTGGATCCACTGTGGGCCTTGACCTTTCATCCTCGGCTGCCTTAGCTCGGGGGGAGATTGGGAGGGGTTTTCCTGTGTCCATCTGCCTTTCAGGTAGTGGAAAGGGTCTTCTTGCATAGACATCTGCCCTCACACATTTCAGATCCTACCCCTTGCCCTGCATTGTGTCCGAGCACTGAGCCCATCATTCCTGCTCCTTCAGGTCACCCTGCCCTAGGAAGCCTCCCCATTCATACCCAGGAGAGTTTCCCCATTCTCCCAATACCTCCCTCAAACACCCCATGGATTAGGTACCTCGAAAGAAGATGTGCAAGAGGAGGCACATAGACTTCCTGATGGAGTCTCTCACTGAGAACATCGACTTCAATGAAGGATAGAGATCCCCTCGATCACCACCTGATGACGTCTCCTTTGGAGACATCCTGGAAATCCTGAAACAGAAAGGTGAGTGGTCTTCCCAACCTCCTTCTTCTGAGGAGTCAGTGTTTTTGGAGGCTTTCAGGGCAGGCCCATCTATTTCTTGGATGACCCTCCCCCCCTGTGGACAAACTTATTCACCTAGTTTCCTCCTGGGCATGGAAGGAACTGAACACTGTGGAGCTTATTCCCAAGTGTCCAGATATGTTTCTAGTCCCTCCCAGCAGACTGAGCACATTGGAGCAAAGGTGTCCCCATTTATGCCATTGTTGTGGCAGCAGCCACTAAGGAGTTAGCTGAGCAGAGCTCTTCTGTCCATCCACCAGAGGTACAGGGCAGTGGACATAAACGGAAAGTGCATCTACACTGCTCCTTTCACGCTGAGGTCATTAAATTACTTGACACACTTTATCTGCTTGCAAAGAGATTTGATCAAGGAGCTCTCAAACTCTCTTGCTGAGACCATGTCGGTGGAGGACCTCAAAAAGGTCTCTCCTCAGCTGGCTACTCTATCATCTATTACTAATTCTTCAATGAGGTTGAGCTCCCATACAGTGGAAGGTACCTTACGAGCAGCTGGTTCAGGCATAGCTGTAAGGAAACATGCCTGGATGGGGCTATGCGACTTTGCGGAACACTTTAAGGCATCCTTTGTTAATGCCCCCTTTGATGGCTCCATCGGTGAAAGATATGCTTACCCGCAGTGAACAGGAAGGAAAGACCCTGTCTGCAGTGGGAATTAAGTTTTTTCCTCCTCGTAGGACCTTTTCTAGAAACCAGCGAGGATGGAAGAAAACTTGGTTCTGGAAATCTCAAGGTCATTTTTAGGACCCATCAGGGGACATTACCTCCAGAGGCAGAGGAGGAGGTTTCAGTGGTAGATGCCACCTCAGAGGCAGAGGGGATCTGCAGAACCAGGGCCTCAGATTCTTTTTCTGACAGACCCTAACAGTGCTCCTGAAATGCTGCCCGACTGTCCATCTCTGGGGGCAGTCAGAGGTTGTGTTTCCCTGCACCTAGATGCCTGGACAGGTATTACAGACAACACCTGGGTTGTTGTTGTGTCTTTCGGCTTATCTCTGTTAGGGGTCGCCACAGCGGAACTCCGGTCCGCTAATGTTTGGTAGTGGATTTTTACGTGCCGAGTTACCAGCCCTGACGCACAACCTTCAACGAAGGCACATCCATTCATGCATGCCTCCACACAGAAGACGCTCTAGCTGAGAATCGAACGGGACAACATCTTGCTTTGAGGTGACAGCGCTACTGCAGCACCACTACCGCAGGTGCTAAGCATAATATCCAGAGGTTATTGCATTCTCTTTTCCCTTCCTCCTCTAGGACCCAGAAGTAAACTCCCCGACATTCCACCCAGTCAGAGCAGGTATGTAGCTCAAGAAATTCAAAAGCTACTTCAAAAAAAGAATCATCCAGGAGGTCCCAACCAAACAATCAGGATTTGGAACTTACTCCCGCTTCTTTTTGATGCCAAAGAATACAGGGGACCTAAGACGAATTCTGGATCTCAGCAATCTGAATCTCTGTATAAAGAAGTCAAAGTTCCGAATGGTAAATGTTTAGTCCGTCATGCCTCCTCTGCGCAAGGATGATTGGATGTGCTCTATAGAGCTCCAGATGTGTAGTGCACATCATAATAGACAGGTACTCCAGGAAACACCTGCACTTTCAGCTGGGGGTCAGTCACTACCAATTCAGAGTACTGCCCTTTGGGCTCACCCCACCCCCACCCGGGTGCTCACCAAATGTATGGCAGTCATAACAGCTCACCTGAGGCTTAAAGAATTCCAGGTGTTTCCCTATCTCACCAATTGGCTCCTCACTGCCCCAACAAGGCATTAGCTTTTACAAGCCAGGAATTACTTGCTTCATATATCCAATTCCCTAGGCATCACAGTAAATCTTGCAAAATCCAAGCTGACTCCTGTACAAGATCTAGAATTCATAGGAACTCAACTGAATAAAAGTCAAGGGGCTTCTGTACCTCTTCACTGCATTGCATCTCTGAGAAGTCAGATGTTGGACCTAATGTCTTGTCCATCCCTTCCAGCAAAGCTAGTGTTACCTGCTCTTGGATCAATGTCCACTTCCATTATTTTAGTTCCTCTAGTAAAATTCTTCATGCAAATTCTCTAGTGGACATTGGCAGTGCAATAATCTACTCTCTACCAGTCTCTGTCTGTTCCCATCAGACTCACTGCAGTTTGCAAACATCATATTCGATGGTGGATACAATCAGACAATCTATTTTTGGGCAGACCGTTCTCTGCTCTTCATAGCCACATTGACCATGGATGCCTCCCAGTTGGGGTGGGAGAAGTATTAGAAGGGAAAGATGGTCCAAGGCACGTTGTCCCCCACGGAGACCAAGCTGCATATAAATGTCCTCAACATGAGACTAGTCCTTCTAATGTTGCAAGCCTTTCAGGACATGCTACCTCTGGGGACTATTACTGTCCATATGGACAACATGTCAGTAGTCTGGTACATCAACAACTAAGGAGGAACCTGTTCTTATCCATTGGCAGAGAGGTCATGAGGGTTTGGGAGTGGGCAATCTTTTCAGACTGCTTTCTAATTGCAACTCACATACCAGGGAAAACCAACATGCTAGCAGACAGACTCAGCAGATCCATTCTGATTCCTTACTAGTGGTCCGTCAATCAATCAGTAGTGAACATGATATTCGGCCATTGGGACCAACCTTGCTCCTACCTATTTACCTGTTTGACTCTCCTCTCAACAACAAGCATAGCAGGTACTTTGTTTTGATCCCTCCTCAGGGGGAGTCACCGAGGAATGCTGTGATTCATGATTGGCCCTCTTTGTCTCCTGTATGCTTGCCCTCTTCTCCCATTGATCCCCAAGCTTCTGCAGAAAACAAGCAGGCTGAAGAGCTCAGTCATCCTCATTGCCCCCTTCCGGACTCGACAGGTATGCCTCCCCTTCCTGTGGTCTTACCTGAAATATCCTGCATGGATACTGGAGCCTAGTCGGAATCTCCTATCTCATCCAACAGATCTTCATCATTCCAATCTCCACGTCCTCAAGTTGAACACATGCTTTTTCCAATTCCAGTGATAGTACAGTGGTCCAGGTTTACTCCCCCTGTTTGTGACATCATTTTGGCCTCTCAGAAGCGTTCCACTAAGAATATCTACAAGAGCAAATGGAAATGATTCTCTATATGGGCCTCTAAAGAGAACATTAATCCTTTTTCAGCTCCTATTTCTGCTATGCTCCTCTTTTTAAAGAAGGGACTACCTTCTGTACTATTAAACTTCAGCTAGCAGCAATATCCAATTTTCATGCTGGAAACAAATCCACTTCTCTGTCAACTTCCAGGCTATGTAAAGCATTTATGAAAGGAAATCTTCCTCCTTAGACCTTTCATAAAAGAACCCTCTCCTACTTGGGACCTCATGGTGGTTCTTCACTGGTTCACTCAGAAACCTTTCGAACTGGCAAATAATTGTGATATGAAATTTCTTTCTTTTAGAACTATCTTTTCTGATGGCTATCACTTCAGTAAGAAGAAATTTTGAACTCCAGGCCTTATCAGCTAGACCTCCTTACATTGTTTTCCATAATGATAGGGTTTCAGGATAGGGTTTCTGTATGCGGAAATCCTTCCTTTATGCCTAAAGTGGCCACAGAAACTAACATTAATCAAGCCATTCAATTGCCAGTCTTCTTTCCAAACTTTCCCAGTAGAGAGGAATATATGTTGCATCTTCTGGATGTTCGTAGACAATTGTGTTTTTATCTTCACAGAACAAAACAGTACAGGAAGTCTGACAGCTGTTTGTATCCTTCTCACCTAACTGCCTAGGTCATGCAGGTTCCACATTTACTCTGGCTAAATGGATTAGTTATTGCATTTCATGGATTTATTCCCCAGAAGGTTTGGAATTGCCACGTCCTACCAGAGCCCATTCCACCAGATCTACTTCATCCGCCTTTTCCTCTAGAATGTCAATTGATGATACTTGTGCTTTAGCCACCTGGTCAAAGACTCATAGCTTTGTTACCCATTACAAATTGGACATTGTCTCCAGGCACAGGGCTTCCTTTGGCTTGACTGTGCTCCAGCATATCCTTCCTTGAGGGCCTCCCAAGAACCACGTAGCTGGAGCCTCTGACCCATCAGCGAGGATGAATGAAAAGGACAACATTGGATTAGTTATGTAATTAACATAACTTGGCATCTGTGTTCATTTTCATTCTTCATCACCTTCCCTCCCAGCCATCCCCCAACATTGTCACTCCTAGTAGGATCTTTGGAAGACTTTGGAACACTCATGTTCCAAGTTTGAGCCTCAGTCCCTCTTCTGTCTATCCCATCTCTATTATCCAGTGGGCAGTAAGGCAGCAAACTCGATCTGAAGAGTAGAGGATGGTGTAGAGCATTGTGGGTAGATGAAGGAGCTTTAAATTCAGGTCCAAGTCCGAAAGAATGCGGCTGAATCGGATCTGAGGGTCAGATCCATAACCCATCAGTAAGGAAGAATGAAAATGGACAACACAGATGCCAAGTTATGGTAAGTACATAACTTTTACATTTCTTTGCTTAATCATAGTTTCTGTTCAAGACATCATGGGATGAAAAGGTGGAAAAAGAAAAAAGTTTAAAATACACATCAGAGCATATAGAAAGTTTTGGCTTCTTGAAAAAGATGAAGAGTAAGACAAAATGGGGGGAAAGGAAGAAAATGTAATGTGCATGCTATGTGGAGCACAAGATGAGGGGAAACAGATGGGAGCACTGGAGGATATGTATGTGTGTGTGTGTGTGTGGGGGGGGGTGCTGAAACAGTAAACAGTGCATAGGGCACCATTTCATCAAAGCCCAGCCCTGTACATAGAGATGATGTAATGTATCATTGCTGCAACTAAATGCAAGTAACTGTGCATGGCCCATGGGCCAACGTTGTGTGGTACATAGACCTATTGTAATGTAAGAGCATTGTATTTACAGGGCAGTCTGTGCATACTACTCCTAAGTGTTTGCAACATGAAATACAAGGAGGGATGGCAGTGACAGGGTGATACTTAAACTTGAAGTGCCTAGGAGGCCCCCTACTTGACATTTGCTGTGGGCCCCCAGAATGCTGATGCCAGCCCTGGGTGTGAGGTAGAGAAGCACATTGCATTCTGGAGGGACAAGAAACAAGCATACGATCTCCAGCCTGACAACATCGACAGCTCAACACTGGGTGGACTGGATGCCAAGACAGCCTGCATGTGCAGTGTATCTGTGCCAGGAAGAGTGTATCCATGGAAGGACTAGTTTCCACTACCAGCAGCAATATAATAATGCATAGTTTTTGCTGGCATGAAAACTACATGCAGTTGTCCTACCACTGATGTATACTAGCCTCTATAACAGGAGAGTTGTTCCATATGCCCTCTAAAGGACAGCTTGTTCTGCTCTACTTCCCCAGGAGCTGAAAAATGTAAAAGAAAACGGAAATGTACATGACTCAGATGTCCTGCATTTGGCTGGGCATTTAGTAGTATATTATAGTAAAATGCACGTTTCAAGAGTACTTACTGTAAAATTCAGGGGCACTAACCCCTTATTTCCTCTTTTCATTTGTAAATAAGGTCATGGTGGCACCTCTTAAGGTCACTGTAATGCTGCCTACACTGCTCATCTGTGCAGGTGATGCCCTAAGCAGCAGTCACTACCCTGACAAGGCAATTGTCATATATTGGAGACACTCATAAGAGGTCTTCAGGACGTCCTTCGAGTACAAAAATTCTGAGTACAGAAATATTTTTGATTCCTTTATGTACCACCTCTGAGACTTCCATAATCAGTGCCTTCTCAAACTATGACCAGTTCACAGGTCACAATCTAGAGGAATGTGGTAGAACATTTGTCTTAAAACACATTGCAGGCATCATGTGGTAAGTACCATTGGGTCCCGATGCAATGTGACAGTTTTGAAAGGCCACCAGTGGCAGATAAGGTGCACCTTGGCCTTGAGCTGTTTTCGCACCATGGCCCTACCCCTATATATTTTTTAGGATCATGCATAAATGGATGCATTTTTTGGATTCACCTTCCTGATTGTTGCTGTACTAAACAAGAAATATAATTTAAACATTTATATAGAGTACATTCTTGTTTAATACAGCATCATTTGTCTGTGTGTATTTTAGGTTTATAGGTAGGTACTAGGCTATCTGCCCGAAGGCATTTGTGAGCCTAGCCAGAATGTGTTGGCTTTCACCATCCCGAGATTAGTTCCCTGTGTGTTTGTCAAGCAGAGCCACTGAAGTGATCCCAGGGGTAAACTTTCTGCTTCCCATCCACTCGTCAATGTTTCTCTTGAAGAGTGTTAGCAAGGAGCTCTGCCTAATGTAGATTGGAATCTTGTTCCAAAGCATGGGAAGTCTTTGGGACAGGAAGCTATCCCTCCAGCATGTCCTATTTATTGTTGTGGTGAGGTTTAAATCCCTAGAGCGTGTGGCTCAAGGGGATATGGTTTTCTTTAGGTGGAGCATGTCCATCAATTCTGGGTTGGACATGGCCTTGTATGTCAGGCAGAGATCACCTCTGAGTAGGTGGTTTGCAACCGAGTACAGCTTGAGTTTCTTCAGTCGAGCTGCATAGGGCATCTGTTTGAGGCCAGTGATCCGCTTGGTGAGGTACTTCTGTGGTCTTTCCAGCTGTTGCAGGTGTCTTGTAAGGTACATCCCAAATGAGGCGTTGTACTCTATGATGGATCTGATGAGTGATGAGTAGAGGGGCACAATGACCTCTTTTGCTCTGGATGTGAACCCTTTTGTGATTAGGTAGGCCACATAGAAGGATTTTCTAACCACTTTGGCAATGTGATTATCAAAGGAGAGATTACTGTCTACTTGGGTCCCCAGATCCCTTATTACGTATTCCTTATTTAGGGGACTACCACCTGTGTGGTAGTTTGTGGGTACTTTGTTTTTTTCAAAGGGGATGACTGTGCACTTTTTGGCATTTTGCTTGAGGCCATGATTTTGACACTAGGTATCTGTCTCAGTGAGACCCTTTTGGGTGATGTCTGTGTCAGCCGGAGAGTCAATTATAGCCCCTAGTTTGCAGTTATCTGCGAACTTGGTCATCCGTAGTCCTCCTGTGCTTACCTGTACATCTGAGAAGTGTATGCCGAACAGGAGGGGTCCTAGGACTGAGCCCTGGGGAATGCCACTTGTAACCGGTTTAGAGTCAGACCTAGCTCCCGCAACTCTTACCATGTGGGTTCTGAATGTGAGCCCATCTTGTGATGTAGGGGTTTATGTTCAGGCTGGTGAGTTGTCTATAATACCTGAATGGGGAATGGTGTCAAAAGACCTTTGCGAGGTCTAGGTAGGCTGTGTCGACCACCTTTTCCTCATCTATAGCCTTGGTAACTGTCTCAAAGAAGTCCACCAGGTTTAGGAGGCATGATCTGCCCTTAACAAAGCCAAACTGGGTAGGATCTAGTGTTTGGAGGTTCCCAATGTCTCTGTTAATGAGTTCCATGATGATGCGCTCCATAGCCTTGCAGACCAAGCTAGTCAGACTTATAGGGCAATAGTCTTGGGGTCTGTTGTGGCTCCACATTTGTGGAGCAGAATAACCATTGCTGTGCGCCACTCTATGGGTATGTAGCCTGTGGAGAGGCTGAGTTTGAACATTGTGTTTAGGTGATGGTTAGTTCATCTTTGAGCTCATGTAGGACGCAGCCTGGGACACCGTCCGGTCCCATTGATGCTGTGTTTTTGGCTTTGGAGAGGGCTGTTTTAACCTAAGTGCATGTGATTTCAGGGTCTCTTCATTCTTCTGGTATGGTTATGGGCCCTTTTGGGGGTGAGAGGGGGGTGAAGTTTGCACTGAACCTCTCTGCCAGGATGTTGGTGATATCGGTCGGTTCAGTGTATTTTGTGCCATTCTGTACTAACTCTGAGCAGATCTGAGAATTGCCACTTAGGTTCTTGACATAGCTAAAGAATGCCTTGTGGTTCTTGACATAGCTAAAGAATGCCTTGTGGTTATCTTTGGAGTCCTTGGCAATTTTTCTTTTGAAGCTAGCCTTAGATGATTTTATCAGGATTTATAGTTTCTTGCTGATACTGATCAGGGATGTCTTCCCTTCTTGGGATTTTACTCTTTTCTGTACTAGTTTCCTCCTTCTATTGTATAGCTTGTTTATGGCAGGGGTCCACCAGACTGGTTTCCTTTTCTTGAAAAAGTGAGTGTTGGTTTTGCTTGGGATAAGCACAATCCATGCATTCCTGTAGGTGCCCGTAGAGTGCATTAGTAAAGGATTTTCCAGCTTGGACAAGCGTTATCCTTTAGCATGGGGGCTTTGAAACTTTCCACCTCGATCTTAAGTAACGTGAAGTTTGCTTTTGAAAAGTTTTTCATGATGGTTTCCTTGACCAGGGGTGGGTGCGGGATGTCGATATCCAGAGTGATTAGATTATGGTCAGATCTAACCAGCGAGGGGTTGACTTCCGGTGTGGAACACCGGTCACCCATGTTGGTGATGACCAGGTCCAATATGTTGTCACCTCTGGTGGGGGTGTTGACCAGTTGATCCAGGGCATTTGAGTTTATAAATTCTAGGAAATGTTGGGCAGGGGAGTTAGTACTTAAGTAGTTCTCCCAGTTAATGTTTGGGTAATTGAAATCACCCAATATTAGGATGTTTGGTAGTACCTTTATGTTTCCCAGTGTTTCCAGAAATGAGGAATGGGGTCCTGGGACATGGTGGGTGATCTGTAGCAAGCTACAATTTGAATTGCAGTTTTGCCCGTTGTTAGTTGCACTTGGATAATCTCTGAAGCACCATGCTGTGCCACTAACCTGGAGGTGTGGGTATCCTTGATGAATATGGATACGCCCCCACCTTTTGTATTTTGGTCCGGGTTCTGTGGCCAATATCTATGGTATACGTTGTAGCCTGGTAGTGGTGGGGTGCTCTCTGGAGCCTTAAACCAGGTTTCTGTTACTGCACATATATCAATTTTCTCCATACTGAGGAGTGCCTTGAATGCATGCATTTTGAGGTTTAGACTTCTGGCATTGAGTAGCATAACCCTCAGTTTTTTGTTACTTGTGCTATTTACAGCGGTGGGTTTGTCTTTTGAGCCTTGCCTAAAAAAGGCACTATGGGGGTGGCAAGAGCCTTGGCCAGTATTCAAAAGCCTAAGAGTGACAGGTGCAAGCCATCTCTAGCTAAGCAGCGTGGCTTATCGAGCATGTCATCCCAGGCGGACAGACACTGGATCCCCTTTGAATGACACCAGAAGCTTAGCCAGATGTTGAAATTGATAATTTTTTGTTTGTACCATGGTATCATTCTTGGTGAGAGCAGGATGGTACTCAGGGTCAAGGTCATAACGGCCTGAGCTATATGATCAGAGAGCTCTTCCATGTCTCTTTTCATGTAGACCAGGGAGGTACAGCTCAGGTCATTCACACCAACTTGGGCAATGACAGTCGTATTTGTACTTGTTCTGGAGTGACCTGAGTGCTTGTGTTATGTGGCGGATCCTTGCACCCGACAGGCAGCTAACAGTAACCTTCTCCTTGTTCAGCCTAGTGAGTGGGATGTCAGTGTGCCTGACTATAGAGTCACCTATTACTAGTGTGTTGGGTATGTTATTTTGCCTTAAGGGCTGTGATTGCATGGCACACTGGTTGTGTGAAGTATGTGTTTCATGGTTTGTGTTGGGGGGTGGAGGTTGCTTGGATGTCTACTTTGGAGGTCTCTGTTGCCTTTTCAGATTTTTATTTAGAGCCTCTGAGTATGTTTTCGTGTATGTATGTGTGTTTTTTGCTGGTGCTGATTTAATAGGTCGGTGTTAGACTGGTGGTGTGATGCAAGTAATTCCCTTCTCCTCTTGACTGCCTGATCCAGTCTTGGGTTGAGAGAGCTTTGCCTCCAGTTTGGCTGTATAATTGCCTCTCTCGCATATATTAGTGTTTGTTGGTAGGTTCATAGGTTCATAGGTTCATAGGTTCATACTAGGCTATCTGCCCGAGGGCATTTACAAGCCTAGCCCATAGTTTTATGGCTTACGCCACCCCTTTAGTATGGGGAACTATACCCATTATTTTGCTGTGCCTCTGTTGAGCAGTGACACTGAGGTAATCCCTGGGGTATATCTGCGATCTCCCATCCATTGGTCAAGATTTCTCTTGAACAAGGCCAGCGAGGTGCTCTGCCTCACATATACCGGGATTTTATTCCACAGCATAGGGAGTCTTTGGGTGATGAATCTATCCCTCCAGCACGTCCTATTAATAGCCGTGTCAAGGTTTAAGTCTCCCGCCCTTGTGGCTCTGACGGATCTAGATTTTTTGAGGTGAAGCATATTCATCAAATCTGGGTTTGACATGGCCTTGTATGTTAGGCAAAGGTCACCTCTGAGGTAGGAGGAGAGGGTCATCTGTGTACACGAGGCAGTTGTAACATTGCCTCAAAATGCCCAGATTCACCAGTTGGACTAGAGAGTACACCTGAAACTGCCCTTTGAACATGCCTGGATAGGTACAGTGAACTGTTTAACTGATTGGCTTAGTAAGGTCATATAGAGAGCCTTGTCCTCCTGTACAGTATAGGGGGGTCTATTACTAGGGTTTATTAGTGCTTGCTATGAGTTTTGAGCTAGTGCCTGGCTGAGAAATTAATGGTTTGAGTGCTTAAGTTGAAAGTTTGTCTAGTTCCAAGGGAAAAATTGAAGAGGAGTCTTTGTGGAGCCGGGAATAGTTATACCCTAGCTAACTAGTGCTGCCCAGTGAGAAAAAACATGTAAATGCATGTTTTATAGTAGGGAAATGTAAGAGAGAGAAATTAGCCTAAAATGGCCAATAAACTACTAATTTCTGGGCTGAAACCACTCCTCCAGGGACAGATAGGCTACTCAAACCTCCCCTCTCTCACAGGTGAACAGAGAAACTTCCATGGGCAAACACAGAAGCTTGTAACACAGCCCTGCATTCAGCAATAACCTGAAAACTGGACTGTACTAGCTTAGAAAGGTGGGAAACAAGTAGATTTTTTTTCCAGAAAATAAAGCAGGTACAATAAGAAAAACACTTTAAATGCACATAAATGGCTATCACACTTGAGTGTGTAGCTTACAACAGTAAAACAGGTAATTTAAACACTAAAGTGACTTTGTAAAAGTGCAGGCAGTAAAATAAGTACAATATGTAGCTGAAGCAAGCTTTTTAAATCACAGAAATGCTAAAAATCGACGTTTTAGGCAGAATTATCTAAAAGCAGCAAGAAAATGCAAATTTGAAGGTTTGAACATTTTTTTCAGAAAAACAGTGAAACAAAATGTACCAGCTAATTATGAAAAAACTACCCATTGCAGAACATTTTAGCCATAAAAGACAACTACAACTGCTATCATAATAATGCACTAATATCTAAGCTCATCAATTATGGCCACTTTATTGCCTGTGTACACATTACCTGTTTGATTGAGGTAAAAAATAGCACAACAAAGTATACCAATTTGCTTTATACAAATGCATGAATCCTACCGAGACAAACTAAAGAGTGTTTAACTTTATCACCTTAGCAAAGTCATTCATTTTTCTTCCACAGATATCCCCCAAATACAGCAATTGTAGCCACATTGTTGACTAAGTCCATATCACATGTCCATTTCAAAAATTGCTAATGGCAGTAGTAATGACCAAAGTAACATATTTCTAGTTGTTTTTCACAGACGCACAATAGCCATAATAAAGTATTCAGACTTAATTCACACAGATTCATACTAGTCCTGGAAAGCCACATTAAAGACTATTTACAAATTAACAGGTGCCAAGGGCATAATCTGCAGATAATCGTTCCGCAACCCCACTAGCAATTCTGGTATTTTTTGTGATTATGTACACCCTTTTTTGTTACAAGAAAATAAATTACATGTACTTTATTTGGTACCTTTGATGAATTACATGAACTTGTATAAAGATCACTAGCATCTTGCCATGTATATCACAGTTTAAATAGAAGAGTATTTATGTTGAGAACATAAGAAATACTTGCCACTGGACAACTAACATGTGCCAAGTCAATCTGTACAATTTATGCAGCAGTTAAAGATGTCTGAATAATTCCACATTAAAGAGAGCTATTAATAATGTAGATGTTGCTGTTGGTAAACAATTTTGCATTTCATTGTTTGATCTATAAATGCAATGTCTGCTGCCCTTGAAGAATAGTCTCCCCATCCATGTGAAGCAGAGTTCCTCCCTAACTCAATTCAAGTGCAACTAGGACAAGTGGATGGGAAACCGGAAATTCATCCCTGGTTTTGGCACCTATATCTCTAATGCAAACTGGTAACCTGTAAATGGTTTATCTCCCAGACCCATGCTTACACTTATCAAGGGTATCAGAACTTGTCAGAGATTTGAGATGCATGGCTAGGCTTAAAAAGGTCCTTGTGTTCATTAGCCTAGTAAACACCTATGAACCTGTAAGAGCAACATAGAGTATGTTACATTATGAAATTGGTGTGCTGAAGGTATGGCCATAACATTTCCTGAACGAGAGCAGGTATGTAATAGAGGAATGGCTGTCAAAAAAAATCCACATGTTCATAGGTTGTTACTAGTCATGTCAAAGATTATTTGTGAGCCCAATTGCCCAAAAGCATTGTCTGGTTAAGTGGCTTATTCAGGGTCGCACCATAGGCCAAAGAAGGTTGAAGGATTTAATCCCTGCACCATTGGCACAGGAACCAGCTTATTAATAAGTAAGAGCTTTTTTTTTAAATTCTAAACACATTTATTAAGTTATCAATTAAGACACAAGCAAACACATATTAACACGAATGAAACAAAAAGTTAACATTTTTGCATTTACATACATTATGCACCATATAGCTTCTCATTCTTTGTAAGTATCAGTAGTCCAACATTATATAAATTGTTGCCTTCCCTTAAACCTGTCTACTCCTCCGCCTCAACATTATTCCGCATATATTGTTCCCACAGTTTCCAGTTATTTCTGTGAAATATGCTCCTTCCCTTTTCTAAGGATTCCTCTTCCAGTTCTTTTATCTGTTACAATATTCAGTATTTGAAATACAGTTGGTTTAGACTTCGATTTTCTAGTAATTGCTTTTTGGTAGCCAAAATAATTAAACTTAATAAGGCCTTACTATCTAGGCAATTCAGATCCTGTGTCCCAGCTCAAAGAATCATTTCCTCGCTCAGTATTTCTGATAGAGTACCCTGTGAGGAATTTTTTAAATTTGCCAACTCATTAGACTCTCTAAACATGTTCCCAGTTACCGCTTTCTTCCCCATCACATCTCCAACATTTGCCATCTACCTGAGAAAACATTCTTTGAAGTCTGCTTTGGGGTAACAGTACCCATGCAAACACTTCCAAACAAAGATCCTAAGCCTTCTGGACTTTTTTTGCTTACATGGGAGCTACACAAATATCCTCCAGTCATTCCCTTGTAAATTTCTTTTCCAGTCTCTCTTCCCAATATTTTGAACCTCCACTGATTGATTCTTACTGTTATCAAGCAGTGTTTTTATTTGCCTTACTAATTATCCCTTCTTTAACAGCAACTTCTGCTATAGATTCAATTAAAAGCTCTACCAGAGCAGGTTTTTTTTCAATGAATATTCCTCTATCCCTTTCTCTTTGCCTATATTCTGATGTCAGTCCCTTGTAGGGAAGGCAGTCTATAGCCTGCAATCCCCACTTCTTCTTGGCCTCATTCTACTCTTTAACATTTCCCTCTGAAATATTTTGATTCTTTTGCCATTTTTCTCCAGTAAATTCCAGCCTCTCATGCCCATTTTCTGTACCTTACTTGCATTCATCCCTGTTGGCAAAATCGTCTTTTTCCATTCATGTGTTGGCTTAGTTCTTATAATACTTTGTGCAACTTTAAGAATGTGAAATTCTGTATGGTTGTTATTATTCTCCTTGAGCATCTGCATCCATAGTTCTGATTTCTCTTTATTTCTTGAACTTCCACCCTGCGTTATCATCATCCTTTTTCATTTTGAATAATAATAATAATTTTGAATAACAGCTTGTGTTATGTATATTGGCCTTAACTGTATAGCTGTAAAATATGCCTTCAAATCAGGTAATCCTAAACCAACTTGTTCTGTTGGAAGGGTCATCTTATCACACTTAACCTTTGCCATCTTCTCCACCCAGTACATTTTTTCACCTCTTTATTAATTATTAACCACAACTTCTTCTCTGGTCATTAAATGTAAGCCAGACCCATATATAAACCTAAAGGGACTAAAACATTGTGTATCTTACTTTCCAAATCCATGAGCAATAACTTTGTTTCTTAGTTTTTATGTTATATTTTGTTTAGTATCTTTCCACATATCCTTAGTTGCCATAACAGAAGCCTTTTTAATCCATACTTCTAAATACTTCATCTTATCATACACCCCATAAATATGGGTATTGCTGAAGTTTGTGTGTGGGTATATAATTTATGGCTAGACTTTGATCTGAAGTAGTTAACTTAATTTGATCAGCAACCTGTGGGTTGCGGATCCGAGCTTGCAGCATACCAAGCTAAAGATCCGAGCTCCAAGCTCCACCCCGTTACCCATACTACCCTGCAACCTCCTTCCAATCCTTAGATCTCATTTGCCGTGGCTTTGCCAAGCACGGGATTCCTCGAGCTCCAGGCAAGTTTAGCGTTTTCCAGCTTTATATATATAAAACTTTAGGTATTTAGTTTGTGTGTATGTGTGTGTGTGTAGTATTTTTCTATTTTTGTAGATATTCGTTTTTTTTCCTTACTGCACTCTATATCCCACTTATCCCTCGTGTCTCTATCACCTAGTAGGCCCCTCTTTTCCTTCAGGTGTGCGTGTGAGTGTGGGTATGGCTGATAGTCAAAAGCTTACTTTTCTAAGTGCACTGAGTGCGGCCATAAGCTGTCGCCAGCGGATGGTCACACTCAGTGCGTTCTTTGCTTGGGGGTGGCCCATCTTTCCTCAGGCTGCCAAATTTGCGCAGCCTTTAACCCCCGGGCCTTGAGAGACAGGAAGAATAAGCTGATTCTGGCAGGCCTCCTACCCGCGGAATCGGCTTCTTCTTCCTCCTCCGGCTGCGGTTGCCCAACCATCTGGCCCTTCTCCCCCGACTTGGACTCACCCTCCCACCTCCTTTCAGGGAAACCGAGCGGCAAAAAAAAGATAGGAAAGAGGGAAGGGAGAGAGAGAAAGAGAGAGAAAGGGAGAGAGAAGCCACAAACGGCAGGCCGAATTGGACCACTTGGCCCCTCCCGCCAAGGTTCTCCCTTCCCCATCAAGGACTTCCAAGCCTTCCTCCCCACGGCTCCGTTCCCCACCCTTCTGTCCGGAGCAGGAGGAGGAGGCCTGACCATCTTTGAGGTCGTCGCGTCAGCCCTCCCGACTGGCTTTGGCGGCCTCGTCCAGATCTACTAGAAGCGTCTCAGAGGCAGATATGGACCGGATGATGCGTCGCTTTTTACAGACTCAGCTGCAGATGGGAGTGTTGCTGCCCCCCCCCTTCCGGGGGGGGGGGTTCAGCTCCACTGTTTGCCCTGATAGCTCCTTCTCCGATCCACTACCGGGTTTCAGAGTCTTCGGATCCGAGGAGTCAGGGAGTCGACGCCGATGGTTATTGCTACCTCGACGCCAGCCGTGCCCTTGAGCCTATCTGATCCCTTTTCGGATCCGAGCTCTCGGAGCAGAGAGCCAGGCATTGGATCCGAGGGGGCGAGTGTGTCTTCGGCTCCGTTGCGGTCGGAGCACACCATCCACTCGGATCCGAGCGCTTTGGCTCCAACACCGATCCCTTAGTCGGATTCGAGGGTGCCGGCCACCTGTCTTAGAGAGGCTGGTTCCCCTTCGGCATTCGACGTTGTGGAGAGGGTTCTCTCTAGAGGATCGAGACCCCTCGCTCTGTCCTCAGGATCTGCCCCCGCTCCCTTGCAGCTCGATTTGTCCTTCATCATCCAGTCCCAGGGACAGCCTGTGTCATTGACGCCCCAGCCAGTTCCCCTGGAGGAACACAAATCCATTGGTGAACCCCCCTCGGACAGTCCCCCCAAGGAGATTCCTCACAAACACCTGTGCAAAAGGAGGCACTTGGACTCTCCTGAGTCCCTCACTGAGGATACCGATTTGGAGGAAGGGGAAGGTTCTCCCAAGTCACCCCCCGACGATGTCTCCTTTGGAGACATTATGGAAATGCTCCGCCAAAGGGGGGGGGGTCCGCCAAAAAGCCTTCCTCGGACGAGTCGGTATTCCTGGAGGCGTTCAACACAGGCCCATCTACCTCTTGGGTGTCCCCCCCTGCCGACCTGATTACCACCAGGGCGTGGAAGAAACCAGACACTGTAGAGCCTATCCCCAGGAGACCCGACAAGACTGCAGCGGGACCTGGTTAAAGAGTACGCTGAGTCTCCCCCAGAGTCCATGTCGGCTGAGGATAAACGGACTTTCTCGGCGCATATGACCACTCTCAAATCAGTGTCAAATACGTCTGTGCAGCTACTCTCCGACGCCACGGAAGGAGCCGCTAGAGCTAGCGGGTCCGGTATCACCTTAAGGTATCATGCCTGGCTTCGGCTTTGTGATTTCTCGGAACCTTTCAAGGCGTCCTTCGCGAATGCACCCTTTGACGGATCTACCCTGTTCGGGAAGACCGTCCGCGAGATGCTGAGCAGAGCGAGAAAGACGGGAAAACGCGGTCAGCCATCGGAATCCGCTTCTCTACCCCTCAAAGGTCCTTCTCCAGGAACCAGCGAGGGCAGAAGAAGATGTGGTTCCGGAAATCTCAGCAGGTCCAGAACGCTCAGGACTCCTTCTCCCTTAGAGGCAGAGGGGGACAAGGTGGACACCGGCCCCAGCCATGAGAGTTTGGGAATGGGCGATCTCCACCAACCCTGAGGGGTTGCTTGACTGCTTCTCTCTGGAGGCAGTCGGGGGACATTTTTCGAGGCACCTGGCTCAATGGGAATCCATCACGACAGATAGCTGGGTGCTTCAGATATTATCTAGAGACTATTTAATCCCCTTCATAAACAAGCCCCCTTACTCAAGGCACCTCTCAGATGTTCCACCCACTCAAAGGGAGGCTGCGGCTTTGGAAATAGAAAAGCTGTTAAAAAAAGAGCCGTCCAGCATGTGCCCCCAGACCAGTCCGGATCAGGCATCTACTCCAGGTTCTTTTTGGTGCCAAGAAAGACCGGTCAGCAATGAACCTTTTCATTGGCAAGGAGAAATTCTGGATGGTCATGCTCCAATCCATCCTGCCCCTCTTGCAGGAGGAGGGACTGGATGTGCTCCATAGACCTCAAGAATGCGTACTATCATATTCTCATGGACAGATGGTCCAGGAGGTTTCTCCGCTTTCGGCTAGGGGCCAGTCATTACCAGTTCAGGGTCCTACCCTTCGGTCTCACCACAGCCCCCAAGGTGTTCACCAAGGTCTTGGCATTGTAGCGTCGCACCTGAGGCTCCAGAGAATATAGGTCTTCCCCTACCTAGACTGCTGGCTCCTCACCGCCCCCACCAGGCATCTACTCTCGCTAGCCAGAGACTTCTTCCTCCGTCTATCATCCCAGTTGGGGATCACTATAACTGTCAAGAAATCATTCCACCAACCTGTTCAGATTATAGACTTTATAGGGGCCAGGATAGATTCCCGTCAGGTCAAGGCTTTCCTAACGCTGGACAGACTTCACAGCATGACTCTACATGTACTAGCTCTTCTTCATTCTCCTGCTCCCCGAGCAGAGTTAGTCCTGAGAGCTTTGGGGTCCATGGCGGCAGCTTTCAATTTGATCCCTTATGCTCGCCTGCACATGAGGGTTTTACAGTGGACTTTGCAAGTCCAGTGGTCCATTCTACATCACCCACTAAACTTGCCTATTCCCCACAGCAGGGTTTGCAGGAACTCCCTCATATGGTGGCTCCAATCCCGAGCCCTTCGGGAAGGACGACCTTTTGTTATGCCCCTACCCCAGGCCACAGTGACCACGGACACCTCCCGTCTAGGGTGGGGGGGTATTGTGCGGGCAGGACTGTCCAAGGCACTCAGACATTGACAGTTCTGCATATAAATGTACTGGAGATGAGGGCGGTCATTTTAGCGTTGCAGGCCCTTCATGCCTTCCTTCCTCCAGGCACTATTGCTGTCCAGTCAGACAATACGGCAGTGGTCTGGTATATCAATAAACAGGGGGAACCAGGTCTTACCCTCTTTGCCGAGAAGCCATGAGAGTTTGGGAATGGGTGATCTCCACCAACTGCTTCCTGTTAGTGACACCCATTCCTGGTTGGTCCAACATTCTGGCGAACAAATTGAGCAGAACTATTCTCTCCTCTTACAAGTGGTCTCTGAATTCTTCCATAGCGGAACAGATCCTCCTTAAGTGGGGTCAGCCTTGCTGAAATCTCTTCGCATCACCTTCCAACGTGAAGTGCAGCAAGTTTTTCGCTGTAATTCCTCCTTTAGGGGAAGCCCCCAGAGACGCTCTAGTCCAAGCTTGGCCGCCTGGTCTTCTGTATGCGTATCCACCACTTCCGCTGATGACAAAATGTTTGCAGAAAGCTCGTCGGGTGGTGAGCAAGATTATCCTCATAGCCCCATTCTGGCCTCATCAAGTCTGGTTCCCCTGCCTATGGTCTCATCTCATAGCTCCTCTTTGGATCTTGGATCCCATTCCGGATCTGATCTCTCACCCCTCGAGAATGACCCCTTCGAATCTGGACGAGCTCAAGCTCTCAGCTTGGCTGATCCAGTTCCCTTAATTGCCTGGACTCCCGGTATCTCTTCCCTAGTCAAGTCCATTCTTGTGCCGGCACATAAACCCTCTACCGGGAAGATAGGGCTTCACATAACAACTTGGATCCTTTTACCGCTCCTATTCCAGCGGTTCTAGAATTCTTGTCTCATATTTTTCAGCAGGGGTCCAGTTCATCTACTGTAAAGGTTCAGCTGGCTGCTATTTCCCATTTCCATACTGGGGACAACTTTGGTTCTCTTGCTGCTACCAGAATTTGTAAGGCCTTTTTAAAAGGTACCTTTCTTTTGAGACCTCCTATTAGAAGTTCATCCCCACCGTGGGACCTGACCTTAGTTCTTCAGGCGTTAGTCACGCCTCCCTTTCAACCTGCAGCTTCCGTTGATCTTAAGTTCTTGTCATGGATGACGGCCTTTTTGGTAGCCATTACCTCAGCCAGGAGAGTGTCTGTGCTTCAGGCTCTTTCTATCAAACCTCCATACCTTGTATTTCACAAGGACAGGGTATCTCTCAGGACTAATCCCTCTTTTCTTCCCAAAGTTGCTTCCGAGGCGAACATTACTCAATCCATTAATTTGCCAGTTTTTTTCCCCAATTACCAGAACAAGGGGGAGTATAAACTTAATTTACTGGATGTTCAGACAGTTACGTTTTTATTTACACATGACGGCTGTCTTTTGTAAATCTGGCCAACTTTTCGTTTCATTTGCAAAACCCTTTCTAGGGAAACCGATTTCTAAAGTTACTCTCGCCAGATGGATTTCGAGTTGTATTCTTTTAGCATATAGAGAATCTGGCTTGCCAGAACCAATGGGAGTTCATGCTCATTCTACGCGTTCTATGGCAATGTCTGCTGAATTCTGGTCTAGAGTTTCCCTGGATGACATTTGTTCAGCGGCTACCTGCGCATCCTCTCACTCCTTTATTTCTTATTATAAGCTAGATTTGATGTCTAGAGGAAGGGCTGCTTTTGGCTCTGCAGTGCTCCAGAATATTCTTCCTTGAGGACCTCCCAAGATTTCGGGTAGCTGGGGACTCTGTCCCACAGGTTGCTGATCAAATGAAGTTAACTACTTCAGATAAAGAAGTTATGTACTCACCATAACGTTCCATCTGAGTAGGTAACTTCATTTGTCAGCAGCCGTCCCTCCCTCCTTCCGCCTAACCTGAATAGTTATTTAGCTGAACTCAAGGTTTGGATGCTCGAGTTTTGTTTGTCTCTGAGGCAGGTTTTCTCAGGTTGTTAGTTTGTTTTGTTGTTTGTGCAGGTGGCAAACGCGAACTGAGGATTGGAAGGAGGTTGCAGGGTAGTATGGGTAAGGGGGTGGAGTTTGGAGCTCGGATCTTTAGCTTGGTACGCTGCCGGCTCGGATCCGTATCGGATCCGTAACCCAGAGGTTGCTGACAAATGAAGTTACCTACTCAGATGGAATGTTATGGTGAGTACATAACTTCTTTTTTTATCTTCATTAATTCTGTATCCTGAATCCTGAATAGACTTGAAACCGTCTCAAAATGTTTTATAACACTGAGATGTACTTTTCTAGATTTGTTCGGTACAAAATAATATGATCTGCAAATAAAGACTTTTCTTGACTGCCATACTTATTACATCCTTGCATTTCTGAGTCCCTTATTTTCTTTGCCAGTGGCTCTAAATGTAAAGCAACTAATAAAGAGAAAAGGGAACACCCCAGTCTGGTTCTTCTTCAAACACAACTTATCAGAGAGGAAACTTTCTTTAATTCCTGCCTCTGATTCTTCATATATCCTCATTAACCTTATTATTGCGCCAGAGAATGCAAATGCTTCCATTGCCCTTCTCATAAAGTCCAAGTTTACTGTCAAATGCTTTCTCTCCATCAAGTCCCACCAGCAGCAACAGTATTTTCTTAGATTGTGCTTCCCTCGATCATCATTGTTCTGTAAGGTTGTAAAGTGCTTGCTTCCCCTCCACAAAACAACATTGATCCATCTCTGTCAATGTGGGCAACACATTTGCTGTTCTTTCAGTTACTAGAGGCATAAACACTTTATAACTATTTTTTGTAAATTGAAATGGGTCTGTATGAAACTAGATCATAGGATCTGTACTGTCTTTAGGTAATACAGTCACCACAGATTTCCACCAGGTTGTTAGCGCTTCCTTCCTTTTACAGTACTGTTAAAGAAAATCTTACATATTATCACTTCCATCCTAACTTACACAGGAATGCCATTTGTTCCTGGAGAAGTTCCTGAAGATTGATTATACATCACCATTTTTATTTCATCTCCGTCTGTCTTAATTGTTAGGTGTTGAGCCTTATTTACTTCTAACCTTGGCATAATCAAGTCTTCCTCAAATATTGCCTTTTTTGCCCTTTTTTCCACATTTCTGTACTTTATACTAATCTTCATAGCATTTCTGTAATATATCTAATACTTCTACAGGATTTTTCTTGTTATAGGCTTCCTAAGTTTAGCAACATGATTGACAGACCACGATGCTTTGCCAGAGATAGCCTGCACCTCTCGCCCTTGGGATTCCGGATACTGGCTAAGGCGCTTGCCAGCCCTCTACTGCCCATTTTAGGCAAGGTTCAAATGACAAATTCACCACCATAACAGGTACAAGCAAGCAAAATCTGAGGGTAATGCTACTCAATGATAGAAGTATAAACCTCAAAATGCACTCACTTGAGGCACTCCTTAAAGTGGAGAACATCGACATCTGTGCAGTGACAGAGATCTGGTTCAAGGCTCCAAAGAGCACCCCTGCATTACCAGGCTATAATTCATACCACACTTTCGGCCACCTAACCTGGACCGAAACATTAAAGGTGGAGGTGTGTCCATATTCATTAAGGATATCCACACCTCCAAGCTAGTTGCTCAGCATAATGCATCCAAGATTATCCAAGTTCAACTAACTCTGGGCAAGACTGCAATCCAAATTGCAGCTTGCTATAGATCCCCGACCATGCCCCAGGATTCCCACTCCTCATTTCTTGATACACTGGAAAATATTAGGGTACAACTCAACACCCTAATAATGGGTGATTTCAACTACTCCACCATTAACTGGGAAAACTACTCATGTACCAACTCTTTTGCTCAGTGTTTTCTGGAATTCATAAATTCCAATAACTTTGATCAACGTATCCACACCCCCACCACGGGCAGCAATATCCTAGACTTGGTCATTACCAACATGGGCAACCGGCGTTCCATACCAGAGGTCAATTCCTCATTGGTCAGATCCGACCACAAGCTAATCACCCTAGACATCCACATCCTGCCCCCACTCTCTATTAGGGAAACCACCGTAAAAAATTTCTCCATAGCCAACTTTACGCTTCTTAAAACAGAAGTGTCAAACTTCATGACACCCATCCAGATGAACAATAGAGGTGCGACTGCTGAATCCCACACAAATGCACTTTATAAGCACTTACACGAGTGCATGGATCATGCTATCCCTAACAGGACCAAGGTGCTATCATCCAAAAAAAAGGAAGCCAATCTGGTGGTCCCCTGCCATAAACAAACTCTACAACAGAAGAAAGAAACTGCTGCAAAAAAAGAGTAAAATCCCATGATTGGAGGAACTCTCTGGTCAGCGTCAGTAAGAAGCTGAGATCCCTCATAAAATCCTCCAAAGCTAGTTACAAAAACAAAATTGCCACTGTTTCTAAAGACAACCACGAAGCATTCTATAGCTGTGTCAAGAATGTCAATGGCGACACTCAGATCTGCTCTGAGTTACAACACAATGGCACTAAATATACAGAAATAAGTGATATTGCTAACATTCTGGCGGATAGGTTCAGTGCTAACTTTACCTCCCTCTCAACCCCTAAAGGGCCCATCTCTATACTGGAAGAATGCAAAGTTCCTGTAATCATGGCTGCACAGGTAAAAACCACACTCTCCAAAGCCAAGAACACAGCATCCATGGGACTTGACAGCATCCCAGGCTGCATTCTACATGAACTACAGAACGAACTGGCACCCCACCTAAGTACCATGTTCAATCAGAGCCTCACCTCAGACTTTGTGCCCACTGAATGGAGCACAGTGACAGTTATCCCACTTCACAAAGGGGGATCCACCACAGACCCCAGGAACTACCGCCCCATTAGCCTGACAAGCCTGGTCTGCAAGGCCATGGAACGTATCATCATGGAACTTATAAACAAAGACACTGGTAATCTCCAAACTCTGGACCCGACCCAGTTCGGGTTTGTAAAAGGCAGATCATGTCTCCTAAACCTGATAGGCTTCTTTGAAGTAGTCACCAAAGCCGTAAATGAGGGTAAGGTGGTTCACACAGCCTATCTAGATCTCACCAAGGCTTTCAACACCATCACCTACTCTGGAATTATAGATAAACTAGGTTGTTGTGTCTTTCGGCTTTTCTCTGTTGGGGGTCGCCACAGCGGAACTCCGGTACGCTAATGTTTGGCAGTAGATTTTTACGTGCCGAGTTGCCAGCCCTGACGCACAACCTTCAACGAAGGTACGCCCATTCACGCATGTCTCCACACAGAAGACGCTCTAGCTGAGAATCGAACAGGACAGCGTCTTACTGTGAGGCGACACCGCTACTGCAGCACCACCACCGCAGTTATAGATAAACCAGGTATAAATCCTTATGTCACAAGATGGGTTGCCAACTGGCTCACTGACAGAACCTACACTGTGAAAGTAGCAGACTCCAAATCCAACTTCAGACCAGTGACAAGTGGAGTACTACAGGGTTCAGTGTTGGGTCCTCTCCTGTTTGGTATCTACTTCTCTGAAGTACAGGTTAACACAGAAAGTCTTTGGCTAATGAAGTTCGCAGATGACTGCAAACTAGGAACCATAATTGAAACTCTTAATGATGTGGGCATCCTACAAAAGGGCCTCACTGAGACAGATGCTTGGTGTCAAAGCCATGGCCTCAAGCTCATTACCAAAAAGTGCATTATCATCCATTTTGGTAAAAACTCTGTACCCATGAACTACCACATGGGCGGTAGTATATGTAACACCAAAAGTGTGATAAGAGACCTTGGGACACAGGTGGACAGTAGTCGTTCCTTTGATAATCACACGTCACAGTAGTCAGGAAATCCTTCTACATGGCACACCTCATTACAAAAGGTTTCTAATCCAGGAAAAAAGAGGTAATTGTTTCCCTCTACTCATCACTCATTAGACCCATTATAGAGTACAATTCCCCTTTTGGTATGTACCTTACAAGACATATACAACAACTGGAAAGGCCGCAGAAATACCTCACAAAGAGGATTACTGGCCTCAAACAGATGCTTTACGCAGACTGTCTCAAAAAACTCCAGCTTTACTCCATCGCATATCGCCTATTCAAAGGCGATATCTGCCTAACATACAAAGCTATGTCAAACCCAGAGCTGTTGGACATGCTCCACTTTCAAAGAGAAATGTGTAATGTATTTGCTAATAGCTTGTGACAGCCACTGGACCCAATTATCCCCTTTCAGGGGCAGCCCATGAAAATCATTTGATGAAGTAGAAAAAGAAAGACTGAGGGAATTAAACCCTGTACTACAGGAAGCAGCTCGTAGCCTTATTCATCTGTACTAGTACCAGACACAGTACTGTACCCCATCAAAGTGCATTTCACTCTCAAGTGCCTACAAAAAATCTAAATTGGTATTCATAATTAAAATATTACCATTAAACTTGTAGACTTTGTGCAGTCCATTTTATTCACAGCCAAATATAATGAACACATTATCAGTAGTCAACAAAACAAGGAGACTGTTGATTGTACTGAAAGAACATGGCTTGTATAGATGATGCTCCTGTTTACTACAATTGATTCCTTTGCTTACACCATAACTACTGTGGTTTGCAAGTACCTAGTATTTATACACACACACACACACACACACACACACACACAACCATCAGTTATAGCCCCTTGTACGACTATACACTTCAGATATGTGATTAAGATCAAGAGAATGAATACATTTATAAATTATGGCCCAGAAAAGAATCTTAGCTCACCTCTGTCTGAACCGTAACCCTGTTTACCCTCTCACCTTCTTTGCTCGAGAATTCCTGACAAAGCCAAAATTAATGGGGGACATCCTATTTAACTAGATAAACCCACTGGGCAAAGTGTCACTTTTCAGGGGCAACAGTGGTGAAGTGTCAAGCTCAAATTCATTCAACAGGTAAATGAAGGTAAAAGGATTCAGACTGCATTTCTGGGTACAGGGAGGTCTTCACTAACAGAGCCTTCAGAGCTAGATAAGTGTAAATCACTTGCATTACTGATAGTTGTTGCATGGAGATTTAATTTCTGGATAGCATGAAGTGTGAAGCTTTAACAGTTACCATTATTGATCAAATGTAACCCTCAGTAATTTACCCCCAAAAAATAAATAAATAACAGGACAGGGCATTAACGTGAGAGAAAATCAGTTATGTGTGCAAAATCAGAGACAGATAAGAAGCAGTCTAGTCTTAATTCATTTAAAAAGTTTGCAGAACAGCATGTTTAGTATGAATATGCATTTTCATCAACAAGCACAATGAAACTCTAATTATTGGCAGTATTTGCTTACAGTAATCTTCAGTGACTTACCAGAAAATGAAGAAACTAATAGAGGTCTCGCAGTTAGTGCAAAGGATTAAGTAAGGTTCTAAACTCTTAATGAGCTGCATCCTGTAGCCAAGAGTACAAGGTTTGATTCTTTCTACTGCCAGTTACCTACCGTCTGACTCTTAGCAAGTTAATGTACCAGGCAGCGCACCTGTTTCTCCAAATGCCTACTTAATAATTTGAAAAAAAGACAGATGCTTATTTTCTGAGTAATAAGAACTGTGAAGCTGTAATGACTTGGAGTGATCAGAACTTTGATTGAAGTTGTAATGACTTGTCATTGACTGACTTTAATAGTCCAAACCTTCACTTACCTGTGATTTTTAGGAGGACCTGGAGCAAACTTTCTGCAAATTCACATATCTGAAACTGCACTGGCGGGACACAAACATACACACACATATCCACACCACAAAATTATATGCCTTATTTTATAATGAAATGACAGGATTTGTAACAAGGACTTCTTTAATGCATTTTAAATTAATTAAGAAAAAAACTTCAGTGGCTTGAGGTTCTCACTTCTGTTGGATTCACAATCTTCTCCATCAGAGACAATGTGCTACTCTCAAAAACTTAGTAGCTTGCACATCTAATTCTACAGTCTGTCTTTCCTACCTGGAGTGGCTTTAATCTTGAAGTGTGCAGGCATGAAGATAAAGCATAATGTCCATGCATTTCTTTCAGAATGAGTGCTTTCTCCTACTCCATTTTCATCTCCTAGGGCTGGTTCTCATTCAGGAATTCACTACCAGAACATCTAAAGTGAAACATTGCAGCCACTGCATAATCATTGTAACTGATTTGCAAACAAGCTGCCACCTTTCTAGCATGTCTGTCTTCTACTTACTTACTCGTTCTCTCCCATCTGCTGCTCACTCTACAGTCCTGTTGTTTATTTTTCCATCCAGTCTGACTTTTCCTATCAAATATTGATAATCCAACCTTTTCTGTTTTGGTATTCAGTCTGTGTATACTGTCTTTCCTGTTGTAAATTTCATCCTCACTACAAATCCTCTGAAGTGAAAGCTCCAGCTGCATGTAGAAGTCCTTTAAGGTGAAAAGCTGCTGCTTGCAAACAATCCTTTGGACAAGCTGTTTTGTCCAGGGTTGCAAAAATCATCCTCTCAAGTGAAAAACTGCTCCTTTGAAAACAAATTCCTCAGACAAGCTGCTTAGTCCGCAGGTCATTGCCATGAAGCATGTACTTCCTTCCTTCCAAGCCACATAAGTGCATTTTAAAATGTAGAGTTTTAAACGCATAAGCACCTGTTGAAGTGTGGTTTTCTAAGTTCTTTTGTCACTTATCACATGAACAACTTGATACACAACCTAGGGCACTATAGAGGGTAGTCAGTCAGCCAACCACGTGCGCTCCATAGTCATGGACTCTCTGTGACCATGAGAATTACCCCTGCTATAATCCACCTCTGGATGCCACCATATAATGGCACATAAGCGCATTGCATGGTACAGTGGTGGTCAGGGTGTGAATGACACAATGATCTGCTTTTATGTAGCCTTTACAAGCCACATCTCATTCCATTATTTCTCTTTAATCCCTGTAAGCATAGTGATAAATATTTAATGCACCCACTTCAAAAAAGGGTCATTGACTTGTCCACTTATGCACAATGTGCTTGGTTGCCATTCATGTGGGTGGATGGTTGAGTATGAGCCTTATTGCCAACCTCCCATGAAAACTAATAACCAAAAAGAGTGGAAGCACATTTGAAATCCACTTGTAACTGTGTCAGATAGGACTAATAACTCCATTTACTAAAAAAAACATAAAGTTAAGCACTTTTGTCCACAGTAGCATCATATGGACTTCATCAGAAGTATACGGAAAAACAAACACACATTTATATACCTCATCAAACGTGCTCAGTCATGAATAAATTATTTAATGAGAAACACACATAACTAATCAAAGTACTAAAAATGTGTCTAGAAGTAAAGAAAACTAATAAATTCATCTCTATTAAATACACCTAAATAAAATATCACTAGGTGCATTAAAAACATAAGTAATGAAACTGTAAGAAGAAAATTCATCAATAAAAAGCCAAAGCTGAAAATACATCATATCTTTAATATTTTATGCTTGCAGTCAGATGAGTGGAAAGCAATCAAGCAGGTATCTATCTTAAGTTAGTAACTAAGAGATAAATATATTGAAAAGAAATTACACACAAAATGAGTGATGTTAAATTATGTCTTATCCCCTACCCTGAATCAAAAATTAATCAGATGAATTATTACAGTTTAGCACCAAGTAACCTCACCATAGGGTCAATAGATATATATTCAAGCATAGTTTATTGGAGGCATTAAGTCAGAATTGCCAGAGTAATTTCTTATACTCCAGTCATAATTCCCAAACTCTTCCCTTTGGTTTAGGAGTTACTTTTACAACTCTGACAAAACATTTTTTTTGTAATTTGGATATTTAAGGGAGTGCTTTTATAAAGGTTAGTGGATAAGACATAATTTGCCAACACATATTTTATATGTCATTTCTTTTCAATACATTTGTTAATTACGTACTTGGATAGATTCCTGCTTGACTGTTTTTCCCTCATCTGATTGAACACATAGGATGTTGTAGATGTGATAACTTTTCAACTTTGACTTTTTACAGATGAATTTTATTATTTACAATTCTATTACTTATGTTTTGTAATGCATCTGGTGATATTTTAGTTAGGCACATTTTTTTCTTTTGGTTACAAATGAGCCACATAGCACAACCTTGGTCCAGTGTACATTTACTATTGATTGGCTCATTAGTATAATTGCTTTGTTCACAGCCTCAGAGTTGCATGCTAAATACAGCCATGGCCATTCATTACAGTGCTCATAATGTTATGGAAATTTGCTACATGGGAAGCAAAGTAATTATAGACTGAAGACTACCCTTATAGAAGACTAACAGGCCTAGAGCTGCTGTGATAGGTGCCAAGAGGACAGTGACAGAACATGTTGGGAAAATGTGTGGGTAAACTTTCTGCTGTTTCTTTATTTTAGTTGTCTTGGAGTTTGATTAAAATCTTACTGGGCTATGAAATGTAGTGTCATGGTGCTTTACTGATGACAGTGTGAGGTATGTCTAATGGAAGTAAGGAATACAAGCACAAAAAACAAGAAAATATGTCCAGCAATCGTAAAAAAGAGGCACCAGAAGTACTTCTTAAGTAAGGCAGCCACACAAAAGTATTCCAATTTCCAAGAAAGCCTGTATGAGCGCTTTTGTTCCTTTAATTCATTATAAACCAAAACGGAACTTCATCAGATACAACAAGATTTATCATATCTCCTCATTTAAGTACCCTTACATGTCATGTGGTTTATAACCATTTTAAAATCATATTAATAAAATCATTTATATTTCACATAGTAAAAACAAAATGCGTATTATTAATAAAAGACTTTCCATTTGGACCTTCCTACCTAATATATATTCAACAAAAATGTGCAATTCCAGCTATTTAATTTAGAAATTGTTTTATTTATTAGTTTATAAGTACATACTATTGTCCCAGTTACTAGCTTATAATCTGTTACTAACCATATATTCACCATATTTTACTATTAACATTCATCTAATAAAGTATGCTTAACCCTTATTACTCTTATTTATTAATTGATCTCATATGCTTTCTACTCTTATATTAAGCATACTATTAATTGAAATTCTATTGTTTAAGCCTGGTTTCATGGTTGCATTTAATAATACTTGCCAAAAGGTCTCCCTAAATTCAAGAAAATTAGACCAATTGCCTGCTCTCTCTTGTTGGGACAATAGTATGTACTTATAAACTAATAAATAAAGTAATTTATAAATTAAATAGCGGGAATTGCACATTTTTGTTGAATATATATTAGGTAGGAAGGTCCAAGTAGAAAGTCTTTTATTAATAATACACGTTTTGTTTTTTATTATGTAAAATATAAATGATTTTATTAATGTGATTTTAAAATGGTTATAAACCACATGACATGTAAGGGTATTTAAATGAGGGGATATGATGTATCTTGTTGTATCTGATGAAGTTCCGTTTTGGTTTGTAATGAGTTAAAGGAACGGAAGCGCTCATACAGGCTTTCTTGGAAATTGGAATACTTTTGTGTGGCTGCCTTACTTAAGAAGTACTTCTGGTGCCTCTTTTTTACAATTGCTGGAAGTAAGGAATACAGAAGGCATACTGCTGAGGGGAGTTGCTTTCCAAAACATGTCTTTTTGCTGTGTGTTGGGGGGATTGTTTTTCAAAAGGTGTATCTCTGTTGCTGGGGAAATTGCATTTCAGAAATATGCAAAGTTATGGTCCAGGAGGGTTAGTTTTACTGACATGTATATGTACCACACTACTTGGGGCTATCCTAGGGGTTGCAAGTGACATACTCAGGGATGGCTTGCAGTGGGCCTGAACCTCCTGTGGTACCAGGGAGCACACAGCAGTGGACAGTGACCATACCGTTACAAAACTTGTTTGTTTGTTTGAACCTGTTTGTTTGTCTTGGGGACAATAAAAGGCAAATGGGCACATAGTTAACACATGTTGCAGACCATCCCAAGGCATACAGTGTACATTAATACAGCTATAGCTATTCATGTGTGTTGGAAGCCTTATCTGAGATTGTGGGGGGGGGGGGGCATGGTATTAGACCACATGTATAGATGCAAAGACATTCACTTACAGTAGCACGACGGGTGTCACATTGACATAACACACATTGAGGTGTGGTACAGGCACACCTGCAACTGGCTACCGACAGCTGCCCCTTGGCAGTGACCTATTAAGTGATCTGTGTGTCTGAGTGGACCAGATGTTACACAGTCTGAACTCACTGTGGACTATGGATTGGGACATTGTAATGTGAATGTAGTAGATATTATTGGCTAACAGCTTAACTTGTGTATATCTTCACGCTTACAGAGCAAATTGGCTCTAAAAGAGCAAAAACAAATGGATAGTTTCTCCCATGCAGAGACTGACATCCTGTTGCCAGTAATTCATAGACACAGATAGTGATTCCTCCTGTGCAGAGAAAGAGATCGCACCTTCCAAGAGCATGCATGATCGGACCTTCTTGCAAGTGTAAATGCTTTTAGTAGTCATAACATGTTGCTACATCAAGTGCACCACCGTGTCAGTGGCATGTCCCATCATGCCTGCAACAAGGCAGGAAAACTTGCACAGGAGAAAATGGCCACTGGTGGGGCCCACCTAGATAGACATGACATACAGGCATGAATGAGTTCCTGACATCCGTGTGTGGGGTGACAGACTGCTGTGTTATACTCAGTGAAAGACTTGACATTGGCACTGGGATTCACCCACAACCACTTTTGTCAGCAGGTGATATCCCATGAAGGCATGTCCTTAAGTATATGTCATGTGGTACAATATAACAGAGCCAGCAGGTATGGGTGCATCTTCCCTACAGGAACTGTAGGGCTTCAGCTGCTGTGGGAGTCTGCACAAGCCCCCCCCCCCCCACACACACACACACACACACACACACACACACCTGCCTTACTCATTTCTGCTAAATGTAAGTGTTATCATAACTTTTCCCCTGCCCCTAACCATTAGCCTACACATTGTGTTACTGATACAGGGCATTTTTTGGTGGAAGAGAAGTAGTCAGTGTTTTTTGATTCACTCTTGAGTTATTCAGTGTGGTGTGATTCTCTTTTTTGTTCTACGATTTTGAGTTTTGTGCCTGTCATGAAATAATCATGCATGCATATATATATATATATATATATGTGTGTGTGTGTGTGTGTGTGTATGTATATATATATATATATATATATATATATATATATATATATATATATACACACACACACACACACACACACACAGATTTACTTTACAGTATCAACGTTACAGTATGACGAACCCCATGTGGTCAATACCATATTATTGATGTACTGAAATGACAAAAATACTGAACTACCAAAATCAAGCCCCTACTTGCCCACTTTAGTAATGAATGCTAACCAAACCCTAACTCTTCTCCTAGCCCTAACCTACATCTTAAAAAAAAAACTCCCATAACACTACTACTATTCAGACAAATTTGAGTTGAATGTGGTCAGGTTTTGGGTAGTGTATCAGAAAAAGAAATGTGTTTGCTTTTTCAGTGTACTGTGTGTGGATGTGTTTCATTATCTATATAATAATTGTTCAGTGTGTTAGCTGCTGTTTAATCTTTGATGAAGTTATTAACCATATACATATATTATTGTCACTGTAGTAGAAGTGACATCCTAACCCATGTGCAAAATGGGAAAAAGGGGTTGTTGGTGGATATATATATATATATATATATATATATATATATATATATATATATATATGTTCATTGGTAGGTACTAGGCTATCTGCCCGAGGGCATTTATAAGCCTAGCCAGAGTGTGTCGGCTTTCGCCGCCCCATTGATTAACTGATCCTGTGTCAAGCAGAGCCAGTGAAGTGATCCCAGGGGTGTATTTTCTGTTACCCATCCACTCGTCAAGTCTTCTCTTTAAGAGTGTTAGTGAGAGGCTCTGCCTGATGTAATTTGGAATTTTGTTCCAAAGCATGCGGAGTCACTGACAGGAATCTATCCCTCCAGTATGTTCTATTTATTGTTGAGGCGAGGTTTAGCTCACTAGAGTGCGTGGCTCGCAGTGACTTGGATTTCTTTAGGTGGAGCATGTCCATCAATTCTGAGTTGGACATGGCTTTGTAAGTCAGGCAGAGATCACCTCTGAGTAAGCGATATGCCACTGAGTACAGCTGGAGTTTTTTCAGTCGGGCTGCATAGGACATATGTTTGTGACCAGTAATCCTCTTGGTGAGGTACTTTTGTGGTCTTTCCAGCTGTTGGAAGTGTCTTGTGAGGTACATCCCAAATGGGGCATTGTACTCTATGATGGGTCTAATGAGTGATGAGTAGAGAGGCACTATAACCTCTTTATTTCTAGATGTGAACCCTGTAGAAATTAGATGGGACACATAGAAGGATTTCCTAACTACTTTGACAATATGATTGTCAAAGGAGAGATTACTATCTACCTGGGCCCCCAGATCTCTTATTACCCCTTCTGTATTAAGGGGGCTGCCACCTATGTGCTAATTCGTGGATGTTTTGTTTTTCCCAAACGGGATGACTATGCATTTTTTGGCATTTAGCTTGAGGCCATGACTTTGACACCAGGTGTCCGTCTCAGTAAGGCTCTTTTGGAGGATGTCTATGTCAGCCGGAGAGTCAATTATGGCTCCCAGTTTGCAGTCATTGGCAAACTTGGTTAGCCATAGTCCTCCTGTGTTTGCCTGTACTTCTGAGAAGTATATGCCGAACAGTAGGGGTCCCAGGACCGAGCCTTGTGGGACACCACTTGTGTCTGGTTTAGAGTCGGACCTGGAACCCGCTATTCTTACCAAGTGAGTTCTGTCTGTAAGCCAGTTGGCAACCCATCTCGTGACGTAGGGGTATATGTTCAGGCTGGTGAGTTTTTCTGTAATACCCGAGTGGGGAATGGTGTCAAAAGCCTTGGCGAGGTCAAGGTAGGCTGTGTGAACCACCTTTCCCTCATCTGTGGCCTTGGTGACTGTTGCGAAGAAGTCCACCAGGTTTAGTAGACATGATCTGCCCTTAACAAAGCCGAACTGGGTCGGGACAAGTGTTTTGAGGTTTCCAATGTCTTTGTTAATGAGTTCCATGATGATGCGCTCCATAGCCTTGCAGACCAGGCTAGTCAGGCTTATGGGGCGATAGTTACCAGGGTCAGTTGTGGCCTCTCCTTTGTGGAGAGGAATAACCATTGCTGTGCGCCATTCTATTGGCATGTAGCCTGTGGAGAAGCTGAGGTTGAACAGCGTGTTTAGGTGAGGGGTTAGTTTGTTCTGTAGTTCGTGCAAGATGCAGCCTGGGGCACCATCTGGTCCCATTGATGCTGTGTTTTTGGCTTTTGAAAGGGCTGTTTTCACCTGTGCGTCTCTGATTTTTGGGACACTACACTTTTCCGGATTTTGTTGTGGGCCCTTTTGGAGGTGAGAGGGAGGTGAAGTTTGCACTGAATCTATCTGCCAGGATGTTGGCAATATCAGTAGATTCAGTATATTTTGTGCTATTTTGCACTAGTTCAGTGCATATCTGCGAGTTGCCACTTAGATTCTTAACATAGCTAAAGAAGGCTTTGTGGTTATCTTTTGAATCCTTGGCTATTTTTCTTTTGAAGTTAGCCTTGGATGATTTCATGAGGGACCTCAGTTTCTTACTGATATTGATCAGGGATTTATTTCCTTCTTGGGATTTGCTTTTTTTCTCTGAACTAGTTTCCTCCTTCTATTGTATAGCCTGTTTATTGCAGGGGTCCACCAAACTGGTTTCCTTCTCTTAGAGGAGTGAGTCTTGGTTTTGCTAGGGATGGCACGATCCATGCATCCTTGTAGGTGCTCATAGAGTGCATTTGTAAAGGTTTCTGCATCTTGGGCAGCGTTATCCTTTAGCGTGGAGGCTGTGAAACTTACCACCTCTGTCTTAAGTAAGGTGAAGTTTGCTTTGGAAAAGTTTTTACACTTAATCTAACCCTCATTTAATCAACAATCAAAAGACTGACTGCATAATATCTAAATTAGAGCAAAACTGCAAAATATTGGCACACAAAATACTGACAAGAAAAGTTATACTAGTGACGGGTTTATGCCCTTTCCCCACTTTTGTGCAACCTCAGAGTTGGTATATATAATTAGCAGGTGGTGTAGGGAGTGCACTCCCCCACATGGGGTTGCAGGAGGCTTTCCCCCTGCAAAAACATTGACAAATGTGACAAAATGAAAACCATTGAAAAATCTGACAAAATCAAACTGTTTTTTTTCAATGCTTTTGCAGGGGGGCAAAACCCCTGCATCCCCCACACTCCCTGCTAATTACATATACCAAATTCAAGGGAACACAGTAGTGGGGAAAGGGCATAAACCTTCCTTAGTCTAACTTCCATTTTGTCAGTATTTTGTGTTTAGATATTTTTGTCAATGTTTTGCAGTGTTGATGTTATGCAGGTAGTCTTTTGACTGTCAATTAAATGAGGGTTAGAAGTTAAGTAACCCATACACACACACACACATATATATATATATATATATATATATATATGTGTGTGTGTGTGTGTGTGTGTGTGTGTGTGTGTGTGTGTGTATGGATCCCCTTTACATAATTGAAGTTTCACTTACCTGAAAGTTAAAAGGACGAAATGAGTTTACCGAAAACTTGCTGTCACAAACAGTCAGATCACTGGAATTTTACTCTGGGAGAGGAAACACTTGGCGGCTATGGTGAAATTTGCCCTTTTCCCCACTGTAGTGCTTTCTCTGAGTTGGTATATTTAGTTAAGGGGGGGTATGGGGGAGTGTAGGGGGCATATAGGGGGCAAAAAGCCCCCCACTTGGGTGGGTTTGATTTGCTTTGGTTTATTTTGTTGTGGTGGCCAAGTGGCTTCATTCCTGAAGTAAATTTGCGGTGATCTGAGTGTTGGTGAAAGTAAGTTTTCAGCAATTTTGTCTCATCCTTTTCAGTTTGGGTAAGTGAAAATTTGATTATGTGAAGATAAACATATATATATATATATATATATATATATATATATATATATATATATATTTTTTTTTTTTTTAAGCTAATTAAAGGCTGTAATAAAAAGTCATATCTGGTTGGTTTACACTTTTGGTTTACCATTATATTTATATACACGCTTAGCAAGTTGGCCTGATTTTATCTACACTGTTGGTACAGTATCAGAGCTACAGAGGTTCCCCAAACCCTGCCATAAAGTAGAAGTTTGCAGACTATACATGCAAAACTCTGATACATACACTGTGAGAATATTGTAGGACACCACAGACAGCCCCTGAAGTACAAATTAAATTAAACGAAAAAATTAATTTAACAAGTAAATTTTAATCTGCATTCCTGTTTACTCTACACTACTCACATCCTGCTCTGCAAAATAAACATACATTCAAAGACAATACTCCCTACCTACAGCTGTCCCCTAGGTTTGAAGTTTGTTGTTTTTCAAATGGAACAAAACATTTTGAAGATCCTGTGCTTCATGGCAACCAGTTGGTGGTAGTCCTCCCCACCAGATGTCACACACAGTTAGAGCACTCATGTAGTTATGACTACTGCAACATCAAGAGAAAGTCGGTGTAGTAGTTGAATTTAGTGTGTCTGGCATTTCCTTTCTTGATATTCACGCTTGTCTCAACAGTCCATACCTATTTCATAAGCAAGTGCTGGGTTTGTGAGAGGAAGTACCTTCCTCCCTGGATGTTGGGCTGTTCTCTGGATCTGAAGCATTTTTGTCAGCTAAGATAAATTCATTCAAAATATAGTGTCATCCCTCTGTCACTTGCTACCTCATTTGAGCTTCCAGCATTCCTGGGTCCTGTTGATATTCCAGAAATGTTATTAGGTATGTGGGATTATGATCAGTAATTGAAATCCACATACGTCTTTGTTGACATATCAGAAAGCACACTTACAAAAAACAAACATAACAAAAATGAAAAAAAAAAGTATTGCAAAAAGTTAAACTGTTTCCTTTTACAATCTTACAATAATTACACTATGTTCAGATAAAAATTGTTTGAATGGTGGTAGTGTTACAGAAAGGTTTTTTTATAAGGTAAGGTGTAGAGTTAGTGGCAGGGGAAGGGTTAAGGTTAGCATACGTTAATGTCCCTCCTGCACCACCTTAATAATACATGCTGACCTTAGTCTTAGATCTTACCTTCGAAAAAATGTTTCTGTAACATTATCACAATGCAAGACAGTCAAAACACTCACTACATGCATCAACACACACATAAGCACAACACTAAATGTATCCCCTTAACTAGCCCTTACTCTAACCCACAGTTTCAGACACTCCTAACATCTAGTGCCAAACTTTTGGTATATCTGAAAGTTTTGCATTAACAACAGAAGCCCCACATGTCTGCTACAAACTGCAGCATTCAACTAACTGTGGTCTAGAAAAGAAGTGCTACTTTGCCAGGCATGGCAGACTTTCATTAAGAAAAATATTTGGCAGCCTCTGGCAAACCCAGATATATGTACATATTTTTTAAGCTGCATATTGAAGTACTCCATAGCCTACCACTGCAGTGTTTGGGGTTTAGAAGGATGCAGGTGAATCTGCTACACGAATAGAATAATACTGTTGGAGAATGCAGCCTGGGAAGTGAAGGATAGAACACCCCTTAGTCATTGCTCTTTCCTGCAGAGTTGTTGGAGAGTCACATTGGGGTATAATTAACTTCAGATAGAGGCAAGGGGTTCATCTAGTGGCCAGGCAGAGAAGAGTAAGGGAGACTGGACTGATGAGAGAAAAACTCAGTAGTAGTAAGTGGCATAGACAGTTGTAAAGTGCAAGAGAGTGTCTTTGTCTCAGTCCTGAAAATAGGCAATACCTTATAGTGAGCTGACCTTTCCGACCTCCATTGGATTTTAAGGGTCTATATTAGAAAACCGAAAAGACTTTACCACGAATGCCCACATGAGCGAAAATGCCAGTAATCGAACTTGCTATTGTAGGGGGCTGCACCCCCCACACTCCCTGCTAACTGTATATTCTAACTCTGAGATCGCACTACAGTGAGGAAAAGGCAAATATCCCACTCCTCACTGTAACACGACCCCACAATCACAGTTTTGATTCCCGACATTTTCGCTCATGTGAGCGTTCATGCTAAAGTCTTTTCGGTTTTCTAATATAGACCCAATTTTAATGGAATCTATACCGGAAGAATGCAAAGTTCCTATAATCACGGCTGCACAAGTAAAAAACTCACTCTCCAAAGCCAAGAACACAGCATCCATGGGACCTGACAATATCCCAGGCTGCGTTCTACACAAACTACAGAATGAACTGGCACCCTACCTAAGTACCATGTTCAATCATAACCTCACATCAGGCTTTGTACCCACTGAATGGTGCACCGCGATGGTTATCCCACTCCACAAAGGGGGAACCACGATGGACCCCGGGAACTACTGCCCCATTAGCTTGACGAGCATGGTCTGCAAGGCCATGGAACGTATCATTGTGGAACTCATAAACAAAGACATTGGTAATCTCCAAACTCTGGACCCTACCCGGTTTGGATTTGTAAAAGGCAGATCATGTCTCCTAAACCTGATTGACGTCTTTGAAGCAGTCACCAAAGCCATAGATGAGGGTAAAATGGTTCACACAGCTTATCTAGATCTCGCCAAGGCTTTCAACACCATCCCCCACTCTGGAATTATAGATAAGCTCACAAAACTAGGTATAAATCCCTGTGTCACAAGATGGGTTGCCATCTGGCTCACGGACAGAACCCACACTGTGAAAGTAGCGGATTCCAAATCCGACATCAGACCAGTGACAAGTGGAGTACCACAGGGTTTAGTCCTGGGTCCTCTCCTGTTTGGTATCTACTTCTCTGAACTGCAGGCCAACACAGAAGGTCTTTGGCTAACAAAGTTTGCAGATGACTGCAAACTAGGAGCCATAATCGAAACTTCTAACGATGTGGACAAACTACAAAAGGTCCTCACTGAGACAGATACCTGGTGTCAAAGCCATGGCCTGAAGCTCAATGCCAAAAAGTGTATTGTCATCCCCTTTGGTAAAAACTCTGTACTCATGAACTACCACATAGCTGGTATTCTACTTAATGCCGAAAATATGATGAGACCTTGGGACACAGGTGGACAGTAGTCTCTCCTTTGATAATCACATCGCCACAATGGACAGGAAATCCTTCTACGTGGCTTATCTCATCACAAAAGGATTCTCATCCAGAAAAAAAGAGGTCATTGCTCCCCTCTACTCATCACTCATTAGACCCATTAATAGAATACAACGCCCCTTTTGGTATGTACCTCACAAGACATCTACAACAACTGGAAAGACCACAGAAATACCTCACAAAGAGGATTACTGGCCTCAAACAGATGCCCTATGCAGACCGTCTCAAAAAACTACAGCTTTACTCCATCGCATATCGCCTACTCAGGGGTGATCTCTGCCTAACATACAAAGCTATGTCAAACCCAGAGCTGTTTGACATGCTCCACTTAAAGAAATCCCAATCCCTCCGAGCTACACGCTCTAGGGACCTAAACCTTGTCACCACAATAAACAGAACATGCTGGAGGGATAGATTCTTGTCCCAGAGACTTCCCATACTCTGGAACAGACTACCTATCTATGTCAAACAGAGCTCCTCATTAGCACTCTTCAAGAAAAATCTTGATGATTGGATGGGAAATGGGAAATTCACCCCGGGGATCACTTCTGTGGCTCTGCTCGACAGAGGCACAGGAAAAAAAATTTCTTGGGAGGCGAAAACCAGGGTACATTTTTTGGCTAGGCTTGTATGGGCCGTAGGGCTGATAGCCTAGTACCTACCTATAAATTTATTATGTTGGGAGGCCACATCTTTGATACAGGGTCAGGAAATAGCATCATACCAGCTAGTGGTAAGATGAGGATTGTTCAAGAGAACATTGTCCTACCCATATTCCTCACACCTTGAGAAAAGCCAAATATTCGTAGTTCTGGGTTCGTGAATGTTGCCCTTTCAGATGGTGTTGTCATATAGCTAGCTTGTTTAATATGATTTTGACTCTGATCTTTGCTTTTAGAAAAGTTAAAAATCCATAACACTGCTGTTCTCTGGTAGGTTGCATGTCATCTATAATTGTGCAGCTGTAAATTAATATGCATCCTGCTGGCAAAACAGTAACCAAAAAGGAATGTAGGACATATGTGAATTTCTACAATATTCCAGAACATTTATATGTTACTTTTATAGTTAAATTTACTTTTTTCTTCTGTATTGTAAGCCATCTTCTTTCAAAGTAAAACTAGGTAAAACAGGTAAGTTTACATAATATTGTTCCACATCATTCTTTCTGCGCATTTCATGTTGGTACTTGAAGTATTACTTTGTGCAGAAGGTAAAGTACATGATCAGTGTGGCTTGTGCATACATGCTTTCCTGAAAAAAGATATTTGCAGATTTAGTGAGTGTGCTTTTCTTTTCTTTTTGGCCACATATTTTAGGTTTGTGAAAAGGGAAATGATCCCCTTCTAGTAGATCTCTTGTTGAACAATGGAGCACGTGAACAAGATATTCGAGACGCTCTCAGTGTTAGCATCAAAAGGGGTGACAACATGATTATCAGCTTGCTGTTAAAGAAGCTAGGATTGGATCAAACAAATAATACAATCAGCTTAAGTGGCTTACACATTGGAAAAATTGAATCTTCTTGGCTGAGTCCTCTGTTCCCTAGTAATAAAGACTCGAGCATAAAACGACAAACAAGTAAGGTGTTTCTGTAATTATTTTATAATGAAAGGATAATTTTAGCTTGACTTCTATTTGACTTGTCTAAATCTGGTTTAGAATATGTATGTAGGGTGCTGTCAGGCAAACCATCAGTTTACATGCTGTTCTTAAAAAGTAGAATTACAAAACCTTTCACTCTGTATCATTTTTGTATGTCTTCATTAAGCAGTCGTTTCTCAGTCTTTACTCCACTTATACATTTGCTTTTTTTCACTCGCCTCACAGTAAGACGCTGTCCGGTTCAATTCTCAGCTAGAGCGTCTTCTGCGTGGAGACATGCGTGAATGGGCGTACCTTCGTTGAAGGTTGTGCGTCAGGCCTGGCAAGCCGGTACGTAAAAATCAACTGCCAATCATTAGCGGACCGGAGTTCCGCTGTGGCGACCCCTAACCGGGAAAAGCCGAAAGACACAAACAAATTGTCATTAAGTGCACACACTCGCATGCACACAGTGGTCGCAAAAGAATGTTTTTACTGATATTTTCTGTTTGTAGACCCATAAACTATCCTACTTCGCTCACACGTGTGCACAGTAGCATTTGTAGAATGCTTGATGTAGCACGTTATTTTATAGTTTTTTCATTACAAATATACGACTTGTACTTTTTTCATAGCTGTCGCACTACATTTTTTCTCTTGCTGTGTAAGATCAGTACTTCATATGTGTCTTCAAAAAAATGGTGTTTCTGGGATGCCCATTAGGATTGCCAGGTCAAGAAACTAGATAGAAAAAGCATCTGAAGTATTTCAAGGAATGATTTATGACATTCATTTTTTTGTGATGAAGGCTGTCTTTTAGTTGTTAAGTGTATACGAGTATAGCTTATATTACATGCTGCCTTTTTCCTCTTTTGTTTTAAATAATACTTGTCCTCTTCTCTTTTACTGCTTTCAACATGGATGATTATAATTTGAGATTTGGATGATTATGCTCAAATCTCCCATCATAACTAAGACGTTTTGTTTTCAAGAAATGGATACAATAAGTTCAACTCAAAGGCCAAGCTTAAGAGGTGAACTTCATGGTTGTTTCACAAACCTATAAATAATGGTTATGATCAGAGAGGCAAACAAGTTTTCATAACACATGAATTTTTGCTGCCTTGATGTACTGCTAGTTGAAAAAAAGTATGGCAACATGAAGAGTTTAACAACTTTTAAAGCTTTTGTTTTATTAATGATGTAGTTCAGTTGTGGTTTCTTTTACATGACTGTAACAACTTTAAAACCTTCAGGTTCATAAGAGCTTCTGAAGGCAATTTATTTGACAGTGGGAAGTGAGTTACAGCTTTCAAAATGGTTAGGTTTCTGGTGCAGATGTGTGGTGACTGCCTTCTCTTTAACACCTCAAACTTTTCTTAGTCATAACAGCAGTGTTCATATGTTAGAACTTCGCTGTGACACAGTTGTTATAGCTACATTCCTATATGTCATCCCTTCTATAATAAAGATATCGCTACTTTATTGTGGAGAATAATCAACATATGTTATGAATGGCACTCATGCTGTGACAGTTGTAGTATACTGAAAAAGATATTAACACATTGTCATTTGGTCTGTGCATAGGAACTGCTTTAGGATCAGGGTGGATTCAGATGCCTTCAAGTTTCAGGCCCTGCCCTTTAGGTTAGGCTCAGTGTCATATGCCTGTATCAAGTGCAAGTTTGGCAGCTGCACTCCGAAACTATATGATGTTCTTCGTGTTTCACTGTTGCAGTTATCACACTTGGGTTATCTGCCTGCAGGTAGCCCTCAGTCGGCCCGAATACCAAAGACCTAGTATTTCTGCGTCGGTTGCTGTTGCTTCAAGACTGACGTCAGGTTGTCTGGGGTATAAAAACAGGCAGCTGTCGCCATTACATCAGTCTTTCTTGCTGAGGAGCCCGAAGCAGAAGCAGTTCGCACGAGTGCCAGTCGGCCGCTACCTGAGTTTTTGTTTCCGAATTTAATCATCTTGAAGTCTTGTAAAGCTAAGTTCCCCATTGGGGATACTTTTTTCTAGCTGTAACCGATGTCAGAAAAAGTTAACAACTGTCTTGCCTGTGGAAAGCAAATACCACACAGAGATTTCCATTCTTACTGCGTCGCCTGTTTAGTCCCAGACCACGACATACCTCGCCGTTGCTTTTGTGTTTTGTTCAATGCTCGAACTATTCATCGTCGGGCCCTTATTGTCACTAAATACTTTCGCTGTCGATCTCTCTATTCCGAAATGGCTTCGGTAAGCCATCCGACTACTGATCTTCTGAAAAAACATAAGGATAGAGACAGACCACACAGGTCCAAAACTGCCGACGGCGCTTCAGTAAAGCAAGTCGCCAGTTCGCCGGTCCACAGTGAGGCGCTTTTGCAGCCCCTGATGCCCACTTTGATGGATTTGCAGGCTGCTACTGAGACCCATTCCTGTGTGCCGCGAGAATTTTCTTTGACTACGGAACCTGCGGATGTCTCTACCTTGGACGGGTCCGTAGCCGCTGTGCAGGAACCAGCTTCCTAGGAAGTTCTTCGCATTACTGATATTCGACACAAACTGATGACTTCTTTTGCGTCTTCAGTTCTGTCTAAATCTACCGAGTTTCTAAGGCCAAGAGTACGAACTACGCCTAAACAACCTATGACCCAAACTCAAGGACCTGCTTCCTTGCCACAACATCAAATGCTTAAAATGGCAGAAGACCTGATTATGTTGTTTAGTGGAAGCCAGCCTTCCCCTGCTAAATGAAAGAGATGTGTCCCCAGCAGCTTTAACTGACCAAGAGTCCGACGAGTTTGAGGTTTCTGAATATGAAGACATGCCTTTATCTGCTTATGAGGATTATGATGCAAGAGGACTCCATTCCCTCTGCTTCCCCTCCAGAGGATTTTTCTTTTGGGGAAACCCTACATACTTTGAGAACATTTCCACTGGGAATGCCAGGATTATCCTCAGTCCAAAAAGGGACTCAGAGAATTTTTAGATTTGCCACAACAGTGACCTTTAGCTATCCTTCCTGTTCTGGATGTTGTGGATGATGTCTTTATGGAATCCAGTCTAGCTCCGGATACTTTACCCCCTGCTCCAAGGAAACCAGACAGGTACTGCAGAGTCTTCCCGACTCTCACCAATTTCTTTTCAAAAATCCTACTGCTGACCCAGAGGTAATTTCCCAGGGGCCTAATTGTATAAAAGCATAAAAGCAACTACAGCTAAGAATCCCATCCCTTCGGACAGGGATCCCTGAGCTTTAGACAGATGGGGTAAAAAAGTATACACCGCTGCAACTCTCGCCATAAGGGCATTGAATTGCCAGTTTCACATGCTGAAATACCAGCAGCATATTATGGAACTTATTAAGCAAAAATTATCTACCTTTACAGGCTGTGCAGAAAGTAAAGAATTACAGGAGCTTTTGCATTCTGCTAGGCAAGTCAGCAGGCATACCTTGCAATGTGGCTTTGACGCCCTAGATGCATCTTGCAGGGCAGCAGTCACTGATTCTTTACTGAGAAGGCATGCTTGGCTTAAGGAGAAGACTTTGCCAGACCATGTCAAATCAAAATTACTAGACGCTCCTTTGAACAAGGACACTCCGGCACCAAAGCAGAAGAGGTTCTAAAAAAAGATGGAAGAAAAAGATAAGTCTATGCAGACAGTCAAAGATTTTTTGCAAGTGCAGCCACCAAGATTTAGTACGCATCGCCCCTTGAAACATTGGTCCTTTCCAGCCACCTCAAGGCCATCTCAAACTAGACCCAGGTCAAACAGACCCCCCAGATTACATTCTCAGGGTATGCAGAGATCTAAGCAATGGGTATCTCCACTTATAAAACAGGGAGTGCTAAGCCATCCCCTTACAGAAAAAATTCACCATGACTTCTCAACTCCACTCCTCACCTCTGCCCAATTGCTCGTGCCCCTAGGAGGAAAACTTGCCCATCATGCAAAAAAATGGACCTCCATCACCAAAGCAGATGAGTCCTCAACATTGTATCCCAGGGGTACAGATTTTACTTCCACTCACTGCCAACCCCAAAAGGGTTCCCAGATCTTCCTCCAAACCAGTGGGCAGAGGCACAAAACCAAGTTCAGTCCCTGCTGTCCATAAGGGCAATTCATCCTGTTCCTGCAGAACAGATAGGTCAAGGGTTTTACTCCAGACTTTTCCTGGTACCCAGAAAAGAGGGCACTTGGTGCCCAGTCCTAGATCTTTCCATTCTAAACACCTTCCTGGTGGTACCAAAATTCAAAATGCTCACTCTTCAGCAGCTTCTCCCTATGCTGTCTAAAGATACCTGGTTAGTTACCCTGGACCTAAAAGAAGCCTATTTGCACATCCCTATCAGGGACTTATGCAGGAAATACCTATGTTTCAGGACAGGATCTATGCATTATCAGTACTCTGCACTTCCATTTGGCTTATCCACTGCTCCCAGAGTCATCACAAAATGCCTGGCTCCAGTCATTACCTATTGCAGACAGCGAAAGATTCAAATTTACCCTTACTTGGACGATTGCCTGATTCAGGCAGACAGTCAGGAAAAGCTATTGCAGCACCTGACATTTGTAAAGAACCACTAACTTCCCTGGGGAACACTATCAATGAAAATAAATCGAAACTAGTCCCCAGTCAAAAGATTGTATTCCTGGGAGCAAGCTTGGACACAGCATCCCAGATGGCATTCCTTAATCTGGAAAAACAAGCCTAACAGGCTACTTCCCTCAAATGGCCACCAGAACCCAACTATCCACATGGAAAATCCTGCAGGCCCTAGGGTTCATGGCCTCTTGCATTCTACTAGTTCCATATGCCAGACTGCATATTTGGAAACTTCAATGGTACTTAAAAAGTCTTTGGTGCCAACATTCTCAGGACCTGGAAACCGTCATACCTATCATACCTTGTCTAAGGACAGAGTTTCTCTAGTGGGCAGCAGCATGCAACCACAACAAGGGACTTCCCTTTACTCAATCCCACGCTGCCTAGATCCTAACCACATATGTATCAGACTATGCCTGGGGGGCACATTTGGACGACAAGTGCATTCAGGGCCACTGGATCCCAAGTCAAATTCATCTGCACATCAACCAAAAAGAGATGCTATCTGTTCAGCACGTTCTGATCCCTACTCTCACCAGGACTCTTGCTAATAAAGACAGACAACACCACAGTTATGTGGTACATCAAGCATGCAGGGGAACCCACTCTTACCCACTCTGCAGGCTAGCCATGGCCCTGTGGAACACGGCATTGGACATGCATATTCATTTGCAAGCTCAATTCCTGGCGGGCAAACAAAACTTTCTAGCAGACAAGTTAAGCAGAAATCTCTTAGACCCACACGAGTGACAGTTAGACCTCAGCACTTTCAGCCTTCTAACCCAGAAATTGGGGACCCCAGAGGTGGACCTTTTTGCCTTCCCCTACAATCACCAGCTCAGCAACTTCTGCACCAGGACACCTCACAGCAGGGCCTGGAAAGTGGATGCCCTATCCTTCCAGTGGGTAAACCTTTCAATCTATGCATTTCCCCCTCTGCCTCTTCTCACAAGAATATTACTCAAGATAAGACAGGACAGACCAAGGGCAATCCTGATTGCCCCAGACTGGCCACACCAGCACTGGTACCCACTACTGCGCAGCCTGTCACCAGTGCCACCCTGGCAACTCCCCCAGATCACAACCCTCCTCACTCAGCAGGAGGGGACAGATCTTGCATCCTCAACTGCAAACCCTGAATCTTGCAGCCTGGCTTATTCCTTGAATTCTCCCCCAGTGATCAGCCTAAGCAAGCAGGTACTGGACATCATTCTTGAAGCCAGAAGACCTAGTACAAGGAAGTAAACAGCAGAAAAATGGCAGCAGCAGAACCACAGCAACATTGTTTTTATTGTAGATAAAGTAAGCGCTTTCGTTGATGTCCTCCACCAACTTCATCAGACAAATGACATGACATGTAGTTGCAGTTTAAATACTTTCAAACTGCCATATCAATTACACAATTAAAACCATTTTTTTTTTTAAATTAAAGAGATATTACCAGAAAAAACATTTTGCAGCACAAAACGCCAAAGTGGGAATAAAAAAACTACATTACTAATACTGTAACATAGTTAAATATAAATGAGTTCTTTACATTAGCAGAACATTGCAAAGTCTTTATCATAATTAGAAATGGAAAAAGAAAAATATATGGTTAAAAACAGAAAAATATATGGTTAAAACCAGTCGACCAGTATGACAACAGTATTACCTAGTCAAAGTTTTTGTCCCTTCTCTGTATACCTGTTAGTGTCCTAACATTCTTCGTCCAAAAACTTTGATGCGAACCAACACCAAAAAACATATATATGGCGCTAGTCCACTATGCTTATGTTTCATTGAATTAAGTTGGAAGTTTATAGGCATTGTTAGAGCCCAAACCCAATACTTTAAGAAGACTTACACCATTTATTGTGATTCTAATAATGCAGCAGAAACAGTGTTGCTGTGGTTCTGCTGCTGCCATTTTACTGCTTTTTATCTGTTTTGGTTTCACAATTTGACTAGTACAAGGAAATCTTATGCTGACAAGTGGAAAAGGTATTGTTCCTGGATTCAGTCTAAAGGAGAGGACACAACACTGCCCTCCTTGCCTCTAATTCTGGATTACCTAGCAGATCTACTCCACAGAGGTCTCTCCTTCTCTTCTATTAAGATCCATGCCCATGCCATCGCAGCTCATTACAACACTGAGCCATCTCTCTTCTCTCACCCTCTCATCAAACAGTTCCTGATAGGGGCAAAAAACTTAAGGCCACCAAGGAGAGCCCCCACCCCTGCTTGGTACCTTAACTTTGTACTGGAAAAGCTCACGCTACCCCCCTTTGAGGCTGCAGCATCTGCAGAGATAAAATTTCTCTCTTGGAAAACAGTCTTGCTCATGGCCATCACTTCAGCTAAAAGAGTGTCTGAGCTACAAGCAGTTATGGCTGTGGAACCCTTCATTATTTTTCATGCTGACAGGGTCTCCCACAGGACTAACCCTTCCTTTATGTCTAAAGTGGTGTCCAGTGTGGCTCTCAACCAAACTATCCATTTGCTAACCTTCTTCCCTAATCCTCAAAATAAAAAGGATAGGATCCTGCACTCCTTATACGTGCACAGACAGCTCAGATTCTACCTTGATAGGACTAAACCCTTCAGGAAATCTGACCAGTTACTAGTCAGTTTTGCACCAGGGGCAGAGGGCAAGGGCATTTCAAAACAAACTATTTCCAAATGGATAGCACAATGTATCCATTTCTGCTACAAACACCATGGGAAACTAACCGCTCAGGGGGTCAGAACGTATTCCACGAGGCAACTGCTACCTCTACAGCATTCCTCAGGGGAGTCCCTACCAGCGACATTCTGGAAGCTGCTACCTGGAGTTTTGTTCACACCTTCACCAAGCATTACCATCTGCCTATCTTTTCCAAATCCAGGGCAGGTTTTGCAACAGGAGTCCTGCAGGGCATACTAGCCAGCCCCAACTCTTCTTGACTGCCTCCACCCATTTTTCAGCATTGGGAATCAATCCAAGTGTGATGACTGCAACAGTGAAACACGAAGAACATAGTACAGTTGTGTACACTTACCATAAATGTAGATGTTCAAATGTATTCACTGTTGCAGTCCTGGTTTCCCACCCTCCAACCCCTTGTCTCTCTCTCTCTCTCCTCTCTCTAAGTCTATTACTCACCCCTTACAGGACTATTTATTTTTATTTAACATTTTGTTAACCGGGAAAGTCCGACTTGGTACGAAGCCAATTTTCAACAGAGGCCTGGGGAGAAATGCTCCAGATGCATGTCTTTGTAACTATTGCTATTGGTATTTACTTTTTACTGGTGGCGTTTTCCCACCATAACTTAGCTCTCGATTTTGGGGCCTCCTGACAATTTAGGGCAAGAAAAACTGATGTAATGGCGTCGGCTCCCTGTTTTTATACCCCTGACAACCTGACGTCAGTCTTGAAGTGACAGCAACCGATGCAAAAATACTAAGTCTCTGGCATTCAGGCCAACTGAGGACTACCTGCAGGCAGATAACCCAAGTGTGATGACTGCAACAGTGAATACACTCGAACATCTACATTTATGGTAAGTGTACACAATTGTACTTTCTCCTACTTGGATGATTGGCTACTTTCAGCAGTATCTTGAAAGGTCCTCCTGAAAGTCTGAGAAGATCTTGAATTCACAGGTTAGGGCGTTATGAAATATGGAAAAGTTCATACAAGTTACTTCTTAGACGTTACCTGTTTTGGGACTGTTAAGTTCAGTTTGGATCATAGAGTAAGCTTATTCTTCCTAGAGAGGATTTATTCTTTCCAGAGTTATGTTTCAGCTCTGTTGTTAGTCATTTTGGCCGATGAGGGCTTCAGGATGATCCTTTTTCATATTGTAGGGGCCACTGTAGTCACTCCATTAACTTGTCTCCATGTGCAGAGGACTCATTGTCCCCTGTGATATTGATGATCTCATGTCATAGATACCATAGACATTCCTGTTGGTCTTTCTTCTTGATGGTATAAGAGTTACCCTGTTAGTTTGCACTGGGAGCTCTGTTCTCAGGACCTTATTTCCTTTGAACCCCCCCCCCCCAAGGAACTGAGTGAGTACTACCATAGGACAATTAAATACTTAGATTTTGCATTTTCCATTGGATGTAAACCTCTGTAGCAGTAGTCTTTTAGAATTTAGGCAAGTGTCAGCCATAGCCCTCTATTCCTTGTCGTATACAGTGGACATCTTGACTTGAACCAACAATAGGGTGGCAGTGTGTTAAATCAGAAGGCATGAGGGAACAAAGCTACCCTCTTTATGCAAGGAAGTTTTAAATTTGTTGACCTGACCATCTGAGAAAGGTCTTTTCCTCAGTGAACAACATCTGTAAGCTTTGACATTTATGGTCACAGACTGCCTTAGTTGCCACATTCCCTGAGCAGGAGAGAAAAATCTGTCAAACAGAGTGGTTTATGACATTTTTCAGGTCTGGAATATCCCTGTCTTTAACTTCATTGCCACAAGAGCAAATTCAAAACTTCCCACTTTTTAATATCTCAAGACCAGGTATGAAGTATGGCTTTGTGATCCCTTGTCCAGTTCATGGCAGTGGATTTTCATGTAGTCTTTTCCTTCTTTCACTCTAATTTAGGTGGTTCTTCCTGATATGAAGAAGGAGCAGTCCCAAATGATAATAATAACATCATTTAGCCTTGCTATGTCTGGTTTACTTCTCTCTTTCACCTTCTGCTGTAGTAGCTGTTGGCTTTCCTTCATGGTAACTCAGTGAAGATCCTTTCTTCACAGAAAAAGACTCAGCTGCATGTCCTTTCTTCACTGGAGAAAACTCTGATGCATGCAGCATTTGTCTGCTGAATCTTTACCCATACCTAGAGTCATTGTTTCTTAATTAGTATCTCAACTGTTTTTATTTGTGGACATTCATAGGTAAACATGCATTGCCTTTTAACACTGTAGACTGAAAGTCTATGTTGTGGGCATTTTCCAAGGAGTTAGAGCCATCTCTGAATTCACATATGCTGAAAACAATAACACTATGTCTAACCTCACATTTGTTGGAAATATTAATAAAAGGTAGTTTCCATTCAGTTGTATTAATTTCTGTATTTTTATGATTTCCGTAATCCATGACAGTCTAGGTTTATTACTAGGCATAACATGGAAACTACCCCTATTTGAGTGATAAATAAGTAAATAACCTCTTTATGGCAGGGGAACAAAGGTGCTGTTTGGTCTTTGTCATACTTTATATATATATATATATATATATATATATATATATATATATATATATATATATATATATATATATATATATATATATATATATATATATACACACACACACACACACAAGAAACATCTTTATTAAATTATCATGTGTGACACAGACAATGTTACATTTATATAAATGAAAATAAATCTTAGAAGCACAATCTCAGTTGCAAACATTATACCTTACAAACAGTGCCAACATAACTGTCGCTGCAAACATTATACATCACTTTTAATATATCCAGTCATTGTCAGTCAACCAATGCATAGCTCATTTAAATCCTGCCTTCTTTTAAACATTGTTCCTCCTCTGCATGTAGTGGTCTCACATTTCCCATTTTTTTCCTATGTAATTTACTTCTACCCTTTTCTAAAGAGCCCAGTTCCAGTTGTTTTATCTCTGTTACTGTCTTTGTTGCTTCTAGTAAAGTTGGTTTAGACTTTGATTTCCATTTTCTAGTTATTGCTTTTTGGCAGCCATCATAGTTAGACTCACCAAGGCCTTACTATGCCTTGGCAATTCCAACTCTGTGTCATAGCTCAAAAAAAGTAATTTCCCTAGTCACTTCAGTTTGCTCACCCAGCATCTCCGACAGAGCAGTCTGCAGGGAATCTTTAAAGTCAGCCAACTCATTACACTCCCAGAAAATATGTTCCCAGTTACCTCTTTCTTCCTGATCACATCTCCAACATTTGCTGTCTACCTAAGGAAAGATTCTTTAGAGCCTGCTTGGAGTATAAAAATATCTCTGTAAACACTTCCAGGCAAAGATCCTAAATATTCTAGATTTTGTTGTATATTTAGGAGACATACGTATACCACCCAATTGTTTCTTTGTGAATTGCTTATCCAATCTGTCTTCCCAATTCTTCCTAACCTCTTCTAATTGATTCTTATAGTTATCATGCAATATTTTATATGCTGTACTAATTATTCCTTTCTTAATGGCCATTTCTGTTTTAGATTCTACTAAGAATCCTACCAGTGCTGGTCTTTTGTTTAGGGCCCCATGTTTCTTTCTCTTTGCCTGTATTCTGATATTAACCCTTGATATGGAAGGCAGTATTTCCCCTGCAGTCCAAATAAGTTCTTAGCATCTTCCCATTCTTTTACCTTTCCCTTCCTGGTTATTTGCTCCCAATACCTTGGTTCCTTTGCCAGTTTTCTCTAGTATATTGCCACCCCCTCTTGCCTGTTGCCTGATTCCCTAATTTCAGGCACCCCCTATCAGCAGAATCTCTTCTCTCCATTCCCATATTGGCTTAGCTGCTAGAATACCTTCTGCAACTTTATGAATATAATATTCTGTATGATTATTGTATTTCTCCTTAAAGGTTTGCATCCAAAATCCCAGTCTCTCCATGTTACTTGAGCCCCCCCCCTACTGTTTCTTCATCATGTCTTTCCATTTTGAGTTATAGTTTTCTGCTTGTGCTATGTATAGGAGCCTTAACTGTGTTGATCTGAAGTACCCCTTCAAATCGGGTAATCCCAGTCTGCCCTGCCCTGTTCTATTGGAAGAATAAGCTTATCCCACTTGACCCTTGCTGTCTTCCCCTCCTAGATTAAATCCTTCATCTCTTTATCAATTACTGTTCACAGCTTCTCCTCTGGTTGATAACAATATACCTGAGCTGTATATAAGACTAAAGGGATTAAAAACATTTTAATTGCTTGTATCATACTGTCAATATCCATGTAATAGAGCTTCCATTTTTTCAATTTTTTATCTTCTTTTGTTTGGTCTCTTCCTACATATCCTTAGCTGCCACATCAATATAGTTTTTAATGCATACTCCTAAATACTAAATTTTATCATGTCCCCATAAGTATGGATATTGCTGAACCAATTCGTATGTGAGTACATAATTTACCGCTACTGCTTTTGTTTTGGCTTCATTAATTTTGTATCCCAAAAAGGTCTGAAATTGTCTCAGTATGTTCCACAGCACTGTAATGTCCATTTCTGGTTTTGTCTGTTATAAAATAATGTAATCTGAAAATAGAGCCAGTTTCTCTTGAGTACCATACCAACTATATCCTTGAATTTCTGAGTCCCTTATTTTCTTTGCCAGTGTTTCTAAATATAATGCAAACAACAAATGGGAGAGAGGACAGCCCTGCCTAGTTCCTCTGCTCAAGCAGAGATTATCAGAGAGGACCCCCACATACTTTAATTTTCACCTCTGATCCCCCATATACCCTCTGAATCAACCTTATAATTTTTTTCAGGGAATGCAAATGCTTCCATTGCTCTGCTCATAAAATCCCAGCTCACTCTGTCAAATGCTTTCTCTGTGTCAAGACCTACCAACAACAGTGGTATTTTCTTACATTCTGCTTTCCTCTGGATCATCAGTGCTCTGTTAATGTTGTCAAATGTCTGTCTTCCCTCCACAAAACTACATTGATCCATATCTATCAATTTTGGCATCACGTTTGCCATTCATTTTGCCATTATAGACATAAACACTTTATAATCATGATTTAGTATTGAAATGGGCATGTATGAAGCTGGATCTGATGGATCTTTACCCTTTTTAGGTATTACAGCTGCTACCACTTTCTTCCAGGATGTTGGTACTTCTCTTAAAATGCTGTTAAATAAAGCCTTCAAGATCTTTATCACCCCCCCCCCCCCAGCTACCAGACTTCCACAGGAATACCATATATTCTTGGGGACTTTCCTGTAGATTGGCTATACATTATTATTTTTATCTCACCTCCTACTATCCTGTTAGTAATTGAGCCTTCTCTGCCTCGAGCCTCTCTCTCCCTCTCTCTCTCTTGTCTTTCGGCTTTTCCCGGTTAGGGGTCGCCACAGTGGAACTCCGGTCCGCTAATGATTGGCAGTAGATTTTTACTTGCTGGCTTGCCGGGCCTAACACACAACCTTCAATGAAGGAACGCCCATTCACGCATGTCGCCACACAGAAGACGCTCTAACTGAGAATCAAACGGGCAACGTCTAACTGTGAGGCGACAACGCTACCACAGCACCACCACCGCAGCTGACTCTGTACCTCGAGCCTGGACATATTTAATTCTTCCATAAACATTTCTATCTGTGCCTTTTCTTGATTTCCATATTTCTCTGCTTTATACAGACTTTCATGGAATTTTCGAAGTTTTTCCATTACTTCTTCAGGATCCCCTGTTCTCTTCCTTGTTGCAGGCTCCCTTAACCTTGGTGACAGCCCTTTCCATTTTCTGTTGCCTGAGTTGTACTAAAAGTTTTTATGCTCTAGGATTATTATCAAAAACAGTTGCTTAACAGCAGTATTTTTAAATTCATGCATATTATCAAGGTAATCCATTATTTTCTGTCTAGCATTCTGCAGTTGCAAATCTTCTTGTTCTGTGAGAAAGTCAGTCCCTCTAAGTAATTCTTGTTACTTCTTAACCATATCTCCCTTTCTTTTATTTCCACCCTATTTTTAAATTCCACTTTAATTTTATCCCACTCCCTAGCTATCGTTTCAGAAGAAATTTCTATACTCTCTAATAGCTCCTGAGTAATTTCCGCTGCCCATTCCTTAAATGCCTTTCTTTTCAGCAGATAGTTGGAAAGTGCCAGTGTTTTATTGTCTCGTTTTTATTTCATTACCTTGTGTTTTTGTTTTAATTATTATTGGCACATGATCTGAAATCGTTATTGGGTGCGTACCAAGACCTTCAATTAAATGCGCATGTTCCTGTGAAATGTTTATTCTGTATAGCCTTGTCCAGTTTTTGTATCTCAGAGAATTGTATGTAAATTTACTCTGAACTCCTAGTACTGAATTCACATCTTCCATGCCAAAAGTTTTCATAAATTTCTTTAAAATCTACCCTCCTTTGTTATATTTTCCTTTCTGGGCCCCCCCCCCCCAGACACATCTTCACTGTTGCAAACCAAATTCCAGACCCCACCTGTAAGTAGTATTCCTTACTGAAAGCTGATTATTTATCCCAGAATTTTCTTAAACTCCATTATAGCAGTTTTTGGTGGAATATAAATACGTGCCAGTGTAATCCTTTTCCCTTGCCAGTAGCCCCTTAGTACTATAAATCTTTCATTATTGTCTTTTATATTTTCTTCTATTACTATTGGAGCTCCTCTTGCAATTAGTATAAGTACTCCTGTCTTCCTTTGCCCCAGATATTCTGCTGAATAGCCATCTTGAAAACCATTCTTTATCAAATTCACATGTTCAGTTCTTTCCAAGTGCATCTCTTGGAGCATAGCTACTTGCACTCTACATTTTTAAATATAATTTACTACTGTTTCTTTTTTGTATTTATCTATGAGACCATTAATATTTAAATACATTTTAGAAAGAATCATGTTTTTAAGCGATTATTCTTTCCACCGTTTATGTATAACAGCTTTTTTGTTAAATGTATGGCTCCAACTTTTGTATTTAATACATGCAGTGTTTGGCAGGTTAATATTTTATACAGTTGTTTCTTGTCATCTCCATTTGAGCCTATATCATATCTTGCAGAATTTTTTGTTTTATTGAAAACTCTCAAACAAAAATACATACAACCCAATACCCCCGTAAAACCTAACACAAAACTATATGCATAATAAGAACAGACATTCTAAAATGATAGCCACACCCACAGGCTAGAGACACCCAAAAAGAAAGGTCATGCTAAGATGCATGAGCAGCTTGTGATTTTAGTAAATGCTATCTGATTTTTGTGTTATCTATATAGCCCTCCCAGCTAAGAAAACACTTGAATGCTTTTGTAAACATTTTCTCCAAGCCATTTCTCTTTATCAGATTATTTTCTGGCGACATGAAAACCACATCCAAACTGCTAAGGATATCTTGTTTATCAGAAAAAGCCTTATAATATTCAGTATTCTTTTCCATTTACATGTTTTGTAATATATGTCTTTGCTGGATAAATCCCAGGGTTAACCCAATCATTTGCCTATGTAAGCATGAGGGAAAAGCACACTAATTTTTCTTTTGCCATGCTCTCTCAATCGGACCCTTCCTTCCTCCCTTTTTTTCTCACATTGCAGTACGTACATTTCTTAAAACTGATCAGGTAAAAAGAGAAGGGAGAAAAAGAAAAAAAAAAGCACCTGTTTATATAAATATCCCCATTACATTTAAAAAAAGAACTGAAAAAGCTTTACTTCATAGCTTGCTAAGAAAATCATGCAACATTTAAACATTACAATTAAGAGAGAAAAAAAATAGTTTTACTTAGTTAACTTTCTCCCTTCTCCTTCTCTCGCCAAAGTAGTTCTCTGAAGCTTAATGAGATAATTTAGGGCATATGGTTTAGAGTCCCCTACACATTTAGCAAAGTCCACAAAAATCCAATATTTCCAAATCCTTTTGTTCTGCTATGTTTTAAAGGTAATTTTATTGCTTTGTAATCCCACATTTGTTTGTTTACAGGTAACTGATTTTATTCTCCAAACGTTAATAACATGAAGCAGGGTAGAAGCTTTAAAGTTCCCCATAAGTTTAACAACGTCCAAGGAAGTTCAATATTTTCAGATTTTCCTGTTCTGTCGCGTTTCACAAGTATAATTATTGCTTTATCATCCCAGAGTTGTCTATTTCCAAATTACTAGCTTTAATCGTGTTCAGCTCCATCTCCCAAATCCTGTGTGTTTTTCATTTCCAACATATTCCAGATTCCTCTAGTTGATTCTTATGTTTTCTTCCTTCTTTCAGGCAATTGAAACAGTGGAAAAGATTTCAGGGGCTCAGTCTCTCTGTAGTCTTAGCACCAGGAGAACATGAAGCAGAACCTCCTTCTGATTCACAGCTCACTCTTTTTTGGACAGACTTTTGTATTTCCTCCTTAGCATGTACGTCATCAAAAAATGATTTTGCTCCTCCAGGGAAAAACACTTTGAAGATGGCAGGGTACAGCAGTTTGAATCTCACATCTACTGTTCGACAATCCCTAGATAATGGAATATATTTACTCCTCTTCTGCCTGGTGTGCACTGAGCAATCTTTCTCCACAAACAGTCCACTATCTCCCACATTTAGCACTTAATCTTTGTGCCGTAGTTTTGTCAAAATCAACTCCTTCTGTTGATAAGACCTTCTTCTTCTTGCTCCCATTAGGGGTTGCCACAGCGGATCATCTGTTTCCATTTCTTCTTGTCCTCTGCATCCTGCTCTGTCACACCAACGACCTGCATATCCTCTCTCACCACATCCATAAACCTTATCTTAGGCCTTCCTCTTTTCCGGTTACCTGGCAGCTTCATCCTTAGCATCTTTTTCCCAATATACTCTGCATCCCTCCTCAGCACATGTCCAAACCAACATAATCTTGCCTCTATGGCTTTGTCTCTAAACCTTCCAACCTAGGCTGACCCTCTAATATACTTTTTCCTAATCCTGTCCTTCCTCATCACACCCAGTGCAAATCTTAACATCTTTAACTCTGCCACGTCAAGATCTGACTCCTGCCTTTTTGTCAATGCCACTGTCTCCAACCCATATAACATAGCTGGTCTCAGTACCCTCTTGTAGATCTTCCCTTTCACTCTTAACTGGTACTCGTCTGTCACAAATCACTCCTGACACTCTTCTCCACCCACATCATCCTGCCTGTACTCTCTTCTTCACCTCTCTTCCACACTCACCATTACTCTGAACTGTTGATCCCAAGTATTTAAACTCATCCACCTTCGCCACCTCTACTCCCTGCATCCTCACCATTCCTCTGTTCTCCCTCTCATTCACACACATATATTCTGTCTTAGTCCTGCTGACCTTCATTCTCGTTCTCTCTAGAGCATTTCTCCCCCTCTCCAGGGTCTCTTCCACCTGTTCCCTACTCTCACTACAGATCACAATGTCATCCGCAAACATCATAGTCCACCTCCTGTCTGATCTCATCTGTCAACCTGTCCATCACCATTGCAAATAAGAAAGGGCTCAGAACTGATCCTTGATGTAATCCCACCTCCACCTTAAATGCATCCATCACTCCCACCACAGAACTCAACGCAGTCACACTACCCTCATACATATCCTGTGCCACTCTTACATACTTCTCTGACACTCCCGACTTCCTCATACAGTACCACAACTCCTCTCTAGGCACCCTGTCATCTGCTTTCTCTAAGTCCACAAAAACACAATGCAACTCCTTCTGACCTTCTCTGTACTTCTCCATCAACAGTCTCAGAGCAAACATTGCATCTGTAGTGCTCTTTCCTGGCATGAAACCATACTGCTAATCACTAATCATCACCTCCCTTCTTAACCTAGCTTTCACTACTCTCTTATAACTTCATACTGTGACTGATCAGTTTAATCCCTCTGTAGTTACTACAGTTCTGCACATCACCCTTATTCTTAAAAATCGGTACCAAAACACTTTTTCTCCATTCCTCAGGCATCTTCTCACTTTCCAAGATTTCATTAAACAATCTAGTTAAAAACTCCACTGCCATTTCACCTAAACACCTCCATGCTTCCACAGGTATGTCATCTGGACCAACAGCCTTTCCATTCTTCATCCTCTTCATAGCTATCCTTACTTCCTCCTTGCTAATCCACTGCACTTCATGATTCACTATCCGCACATCATCCAACCTTCTCTCCCTCTCATTCTCTTCATTTATCAGCCCCTCAAAGTACTCTTTCCATCTGCTCAACACACTCTTCTCAATTGTGAGTACGTTTCCCTCATTATCCTTTATCACCCTTACCTGCTGCACATCTTTACTAGCTCGGTCCCTCTGTCTAGCCAATCGGTACAGGTTATTTTCTCCCTCCTTAGTGTCCATCGTTTCATGCAACTCTTCATATGCCTTATCCTTAGCCTTTGCCACCTCTCTCTTTGCCATGCACCTCATCTCCTTATACTCCTGTCTACTTTCTTCATCTCTCTGACAATCCCACTTCTTCTCTAACCTCTTTCTCTGTATACTCTCCTGTACTTCCTCATTCCACCACCAGGTCTCCTTGTCCTCCTTCCTCTTTCTAGATCTCACACCAAGCACCTTTCTAGCCATCTCCCTTACTAGCTTTGCTGTAGTTACTCTGCTATGTGGTAACTCTTCACTGCCACCAAGTGCCTGTCTTAACTCTTCCCTGAACTCCACCTCACAATTACCCTTTTTCAGTTTCCACCATTTGATCTTTGGTGCTGCCCTCACACTGCTCCTCCTCTTCTTGATCACCAGTGTCATCCTACAAACCACCATCCTATGCTGCCTAACTACAATTTCCTTTGCCACCACTTTACAGTCTCCAATCTCCTTCAGACTATCCCTTCTACATAAGATGTAATCCACCTGTATGCATCTTCCTCCACTCTTGTATGTCACCTTATGCTCCTCCCTCTTGTTAAAATACGTATTCACCACAGCCATGTCTATCCTTTTTGCAAAATCCACTATCATCTGACCTTCTGCATTCCTTTGCTTAACACCATACCTACCCATCACTTCCTCATCCCCTCTGTTCCCTTCACCAACATGCCCATTGAAATCTGCTCCAATCACCACTCTCTCACCCTTGGGTACAGTCATCACCACCATCCAACTCACTACAAAATTTTTCTTTCTCATCCATCGCACACCCAACTAGTGGAGCATATGCACTAACAACATTCATCATTACACCATCAATTTCCAGCTTCATAAACATCACTCTATCCAACACTCTTTTCACCTCCAAAACACTCTTAGCATACGGTTCCTTCAGGATGACCCCTACGCCATTTCTCCTCCCATCCACACCATGGTAAAACAATTTGAACCCGTCTCCGATACACCTAGCCTTGCTCTCCTTCCATCTGGTCTCTTGCACACACAATATACCAACCTTCCTTCTGTCCATCATATCAGCTAGCTCTCTCCCTATACCAGTCATACTGCCAACATTCAAAGTTCCAACCCTCACTACCACAGTCCTAGCCTTTACCTGCCTTCGGGCATGCCTTCCTCCTCTTCTTCTCCTTCGGCCAACAGTAACCCAATTTCCGCCAGCATCCTGTTGGCAGTCGTTGTTAACCCGGGCCTCGACTGATCCAGTATGTATATTTGTACTGTTGTCTGCATGTATGAGACTACAGTTTTACTATTAAAGTCTAGGTTGTTTTTTAGTAACCAGATGTGGAGCATACACAGGATGTGCCCTTTCAATTAACAGTTCCTGTTGTGGAATACCAGTCCAGTTGCTTATTTGTGCTTTCATAAATTAATACAGTCTGTTCCTTCCAACTTTTCTGGTACAGCATAAAATGTCATGTTTTCACTACATACTGTGTCCTCTAATTCTATTATTGTTTGAAACATCTTTTCTTGTGCAGTCTCATATTCAGCCAGCCTTTTCTTCATTTCATCCTCTGAATTTTGCAGTTCTGTCATCTTATCTGAATATATGTTTAAAACTTATTCCATTTTTTCCAGCTTTTTTTGTTTGTGTTAATATATTCCTTCAGTGTTTCATTTATTTTAACCAGGTCCTTGTGTAGCTGTTTTGTACTCACCTCTAGGTTACTGGAAGTCATGTCTGGAACTTGTACTGTTTCTTGCTGAACCACAGCAGTACTCCTGTCAGTCTGTGCTTCTTTCTCACCTTCTGCATCTGATTTTCCTCCAGATCATTTATATTTCTTTTTTCCTGGCATCCACGCCATGCACTTACTAGCCAGTTACTGAAATTTACCCAGAAGTCTAGGTCCACTGGGCTTCTTTGCTAAGTTTCTGTTTTCAGACTGGGATAGTCAGAATTAAGCTTTTGTTCAATGTGCAGCCATCTTGGAATCGGTCTCTGTCCTACTTGATCCTGTGCAAACATTTGATACCATAGAACAAAGGATCATGAACAAGTGACTCCGAAGTCATTGTAGTCTAATTTTCACAGTCTTCAAGAAGTTTGCCTTTTGCTTTTCAGAGGATGGTCAGTGGTGTATTCTGAAATATAGTGCAGCCAGTATAATTCTTAAACCCTGCCAACAAACATTCACCACTGTAAATCTTTGCCTGTCTATTTCAATAAATTAACCCTCCTTGCCAATTTTTTTAGAAAGGGTTCATATACTTTATGATTCATATCTGTGAGTTGCTGTTGTAAATATAAATCAGTACCTTCTACTGTTTTTGCATTAAACTGATCCATTAACTTTTCAAACCAGCAAGTCAAGTTGTGCCTTAGTAAAGCTTATATTTTATTCCACTTATCTGTTATATAGTGGTCCGTCATACTCTTTTTCTGTAACTTTTGCATCATTTAATTTACTTTTGTGTAATACTATGCCACCTAGGCCTGATCTCTTATAAGAACATAGCATTTCTAAGCAAGACAAATTGTGGTATAAAGCTTCTTTCAGTCCTGTCTAATCAAACTTCTTCAGAATGGAGAACAGCTATTATAAATCAACAATCTCTTTATTTCTTCTGTCTGCAGCTCTTTATTTTTGAAGCTGTCCCTGTATCCATGTGTTGCTAGATAGCTAAGCTTTACACATCTTTCATATTTGTTGGTAAATGTAATAGTCTTCCCTGCAGTTATCATACCTGTTTAGATGCATTTCCTTTACCTTTTATTAGATATTTCAAACACTGTAGAATTTTGTAAAAGGTCAAGCGTAATGGCTCAGACACAGCAACTCCATCCTCTTAAACGCAAGTGAAGCTTATAAGGAAGGGAAGTTGCTTTCCATTGGCACTGGAGACAGCTCAGTCTGTTGACTGAGAAGCTTTTTGTCTGTAGCCTGATAACAAATATGACCATAGCCAAATAACATATTGAATAAAATATAGTAGTCATTTTCTCACTGATAGACACTGTTCTTAGTGGTTTTAAAATATCTAACAGTGTACATATTTTACATTTTAATTATACTAGATAGCCTTGCCCATACGTAGATTTCCATGAATTTAAACAGGTTTTTCAGTCAGTATTTGCAGTACAATATTTTTGTGAATCTTGCTGTCTAATGTAGTTTCAGTCAGCATACTTGTTTTGTTATTTTTTTGTTATTTTTAGATTTAGTGAATGGATTACTAGAACTAACATTGTATAGTTCTGTCTAGTTGTTCCCATTCCATAACATATTAGTTTATTTTTGTCATCATTCATACCCCCAGTTGTCACAGGAACTTTATTGAAAGAGCATAACACAGTTTGCAGTTTGTTGAAAACAGACTTCCATCAGACAGCATGCAGTATAACCCCGCCCTATTCACTCAGATAAAAACTTTCAAGTGTAAGTAAAATTTGAGATACAATTCTTATATTATTACATTTATATCAATATTTTTCTGTATGGTACTTACTAATGTCAATATTTTTAAGGTATCCTTCAGAGTGCAACTCACAATTTGGTAATATGATATCTTTTTCTGGATCCCATTCAGAAGATCGTCTCAAAGGAAAGTCGAACTTCATATGGTCTCGACCACATGATCGACTTTCTGAAAAGTCAAACAAGGAAAAACAACAAAAAGCTATATTTTTATATATATATATATATATATATATATATATATATATATGCATATACCAGATCCGACATCACACTACAGTGTGGTAAAGGGTAAATTCCATGATCACCACTGTTCCACAGTCTCCATTCAGAAGCTTTGACATTTCGAAAAGTCACTCATATAGTATCAACCATATGAATTTGACTTTGGGTTGAGTTGATCTTCTGAATGGGACCCTTTTTTCCATATGAACACTTAACCTTTTTGAGTACTGTCCTCACTCAGTGTCTCCAGTTCATTGTTTTTTATGGAATCTCCCACTTTTTCACTTTTCTGAAATTTGTGTCATTTGCATTGCCTTATCCATCATTTTATTTAGAAAGTCAGGAAAGGACTGGTGCCAGAGCCATGGCCTCAAGCTAAATGCCAAAAAGTGTATAGTCATCCCCTTTGGCAAAAACAAAGTGCCCACAAATTACCACATAGGTGGTAATCCATTAAGTACAGAAGAAGTAATTAGGGACCTGGGGACCCAAGTTGATAGCATTCTCTCATTTGATAACCATGTGGCCAAAGTGGTTAGAAAAACATTTTATATAGCCCACCTAATCATGAAGGGATTCACATCTAGATCAGGGGAGGTCATCGTGCCTCTTTACTCATCCCTCATCAGGCCCATAATTGAGTACAATGCCCCTTTTGGGATGTACCTTACTAGACACCTGCAGCAACTGGAAAGACCCCAAAAGTACCTTACCAAGAGGATCAAAGGGCTCAAACAGATGCCATATGCTGCCCGGTTAAAGAAACTCCAGCTCTACTCAGTGGCATACCGCCTGTTCAGAGGCGATCTGTGCCTGACGTATAAAGCCATGTCCAACCCGGAATTAATGGACATGCTGCACCTCAGAAAATCCAAATCCCATCGAGCTACGCGCTCGAGAGACTTGAACCTCAGCACTGAAATAAATAGGACATGCTGGAGGGACAGATTCATAACCCACAGGCTCCCTTCACTCTGAAATAAAATCCCAGTCCAGGTTAGGCAGAGTCCCTCATTGACTCTCTTCAAGAGGAATCTTGATGAGTGGATGAGAGATCGTAGGTTTACCCCGGGTATCACTTCTGTGTCACTGTTAGACAGAGGCACAGTATACTAACCTCGAAAAAGGGCATAGCAAAATAAATTTAAAATGGGTGGCGAAAGCCAAACACATTCTGGCTAGGCTTATAAATGCCCTAGGGCAGATAGCCTAGTATGAACCTATGAACCTATGACCGTTCTTCTGGATATACATTTCTTGATTTTAGCTTTTATGCATGCAGTAATGTTTGACTTGCTGATCTGTTATGCAGTTGCTCCTTTACATTTCCATTTGTACTCTTGTCACATTTTTGAAGACCACCCTTTTAATTTACAGTAAGCGTGCAAAACTATATATACTTTACAAAAACAACGGTCACCCCTCCAGATAAGAGCAGTTACCCAAAATCAATGGCTGCACTCACAGACATTGTGTTCTAATCTTAAGGCTTCCCATGCTATGTTCCCACTTACACTGATTGCTACCGCTTCTTCTGTTATCTCGGTTTTGACAGATATGAAAAACAAGCTGCATGCTTTCAGTAAACATTAACTTTTAGTTCTAAGAGAAAAGTACAATGGTTATCTTTAAATAAACTAAATCATACACTGTTATATTAACTACATTAAAATACTAAGGCTTCCAGGGAGGAAACTTTGTGTGCAACATATTCACTTCCTCCAGCTTCAGACTTTGCTTATTCATAGATATGCTTGCCAGTGTACCTTTGAATGTTAATTTCACTGTATCTTGTACATTTTGCTTATTACACACTGTTCATATCCCTAATGATTAATTGCTTGCCTATTATAGACTGCTTACTTCCAAGTAAAAGCAATTGATTGTGGAAAAAAAAAACAGCTAGAAACTTTGAAAATACGTGAAAGAATTGTTTCATTCAGAACACACTATTCAGACCTGCAATGATTAATAGTTTGCACAGGTAGACTTCGGGTCTCCAACGGAAATCATTTGCTAACAGAAAAAATAGTTAAATACTTTCACTTGTTTTATTTATTTTCTTCAACTAAAATGGGTGCTAATGGAAAAAATAAACTCTTAATCAGGCTCCTAGCCAGCGTGACATTTCCCTGTGGTACATTTGGTTGGGGACACATTTAGCTGCAGAGAAACATGACTTTTTGTGAATTTCCCATGGGCAAAGAGAAGCACACACTGCCTTACCCACAGCTATAATAACCAAGTGCATGGGGCCAGAAGAACTAATGAGTGTTGTGCTCAGTGTACAGTACATGCTTATGTAACTCCAACATGTAGAAATGTGCTACAGCATGGAGAATGGCCTGCATGTTAGTGCAGTCACATTTAGTCTCCAGTATGCATTTTAGGTAATGTTCTGTAGATACTGCGAAAGGGGTAGTAGTTTGCACCACTTATAAAGGTGCTGCCAATTGTGCTCTGCATTTTACTGCCACTGACATGCCCATTGGCCAGCCTGCTGATCATGCCTGCAATACTGCCTGCTGTCTGATGTTGCCTTGCGGGCCACCGACATTATTTCCCCCCTTTGCACTTGGTTATTGAAGTTGTGGGCATGGCACTACATTCCTCAGTTTACCCACAAGGAAGTCACCAAAGCAGAATTTCTCTGTAGCTGAATGGTATTTCAGCCATGTGTCCCCAACCAAATGTACCATAGGGAAATGTCACACTGGCTAGGTGCCTGAACCCCTACCGTCAATAACCATTTTGCACAAACACTCTCTTATCCCCAGTTTTTAATCCTTTTCCCTTCTGAATTAGTTTTATGAAGAGCAGCTCATTCTGCTATATGATTGCATCTTTACTAATGTAACTTTTAGCTACTTTCTCATGGACAGATTTGGAGCAAACATATGACGTGCCCTCTCGGTCAACAAATCCTGCACTAGTGCAGCTACTTATCTGTACTTTCATAAAATTAATGCAGTCTGTTCTTTCTTGTTTCTCTGGTATAACAGAAAGTCTCTGTTTTTTCTTCTTTGTGCTCTGTCTTCTAAAGACTTCAGTTTTCATTGTTGGCATACTCTAATCAACCTGCTGCTCTGTGTACAGCCATTTTGGAAATCAGTTGTAAAATTCCTTGGGTAAGACAAACTTAGCCAGAGCAACTGTCTGTGGTACTCTGCATTAATATTAATTGCATTCTAATATTTTGTCTAATATCTTATGAATGGTGGGTCATGCATGATGGATCAAGGTGCAGACTAAAAGCTGACATGATTTCCTGAGCATGCTCTGTGATACAGCCAATGTGAGAGGTACTGGGCTGCAGTTATTAAAGACTGTTACATAAAGTTATGAAAATGTGACATTTTCCATATTTACGTTGATTATGCAGAAACCAAGTGTAATACTATAATGTTGAGAGTGATGCATGCAAGTCATGGGTGTTACTTTAAAAATGATATTAAAATATGGTGGGTAATGTAAAGGCTTCCAGAGATATAAATGATTGTTGTGTGAATCAGTTATGAATGTTAGCTATTTATTTTTTGTATCTGCATTAATATTGTAAAACCTGTGGGGTCTACAGGCAAGGAAATTACGCCACATTATACACAGCATTATGGCACACAATTTTGCCACTTCTAGCTGCCATCTAACATGCACAGTATTGTACATTAATATTGTTCTTTAGAAATACTGTGAAAATATGATATACATCATTTACATTGATTGCTCAGCATCACAGAACAGCAGTATGCTTCCCATTTCTGTCATACATCACTGGAAAGCTCATGAACAGACAACTTGCTTATTCATATATTGGTTTCATCTTGAATGGTAACAGAAGTATAACCTTTTGTTTGAACATGTTTATACATTTTGGCAGGTAAAACGCCATTTTTCTTTAATGCATTTGCAGTGTAAATTCAATGCCAAAAGACACTTTTGAAACTAACTCTGCTCAAAACTGAATGAGTTAACATTGATATAGTTATGAGTCATAGGAATGAGTTACCTGGGGATGTGGAAACTGATATTTTACACTTCCTAACAATGGGGTTGTAACTCAGACTAATTATGAATAAGAGATCCAATGTCATTACATTGTCCTTTATTATCATGGTTTTCTAAATGTGTTGCATCCAGACCAAGAGACTCAGACTTTGTTACAGTGAACCTCACTCAAATCACTGAACAGTTCTTTAGTTTTCCATAGATATCAGATTCGGATAGTACTACCTACTATTAAACAGTGCTGCATTGTACAGAAATAAACTGAAGCCCCCTGTAACACAAGGGAAATACCGCCACCTCAGCCAGCTGGAATTTTGTAAATAATTATATGTCATTTTAGAATATTAATATGATTGATATAGGAATGTAACAAAAGGAGGCACTGCCAGCCCAGCTATCTGGAATTTTGTAACTAGTTATATAGTAAGATACAGCAATCACCAACCTGTACCAGAACTTGGGTCCAATAAGAATAAAAATGTACACCACGAAAAATAGACAGGAAGACCCAAGGACAGCCAGACACTCCAGTATAAATCCGTCTTTAATACCAAGATAAAAACATGAGTGCTTTCATAGCAAAGCTACTTCATCAGATGTATATTACAAACACAGAAGCAGCTCATTAAATACTTCAAAGTATCATATGACTACAATTCATTCATTCTGAAAGACACTAATATAATACATTTATCTAAATGTATGTCTAACAACAAATATATAAAAAAAACTATAAATAGTATATGTTAAAAACCATTAAACACTGTAAAAAACAGTAAAAAATACAAAACACTATATTATTTCCTATTCAATTGTCTAGCATTAAGTTTCGGTCTGATAGGTACTCTGTCATTGAGGCCATGCACATAATCTCCACGTAGTGTGACTATCCATTTCGCTTATAACTGGTCAGTTAGGTTCTTGTTATCACCCTTTCTGATGTTCTCAAAAATACGTCCTACCACCATAAACCTGAAGAAATGTGTACTGTCAGTGTCTAAAATGTGCTTGGATAATGCACTCACTTGTGTACTGCAAGATCCTGCTTCTAGCAGGATTGCTTGGTATAATATGAGTGAGTGATTCAAATACTGTTATAACCATATAGCAATAGGAAGGCTATGGCATGTAACCCTGCAGTGATCTCACTGAAAAAAGCTGCCTGCAAATGAAGCAGCCGATGTGCACAGCTACAACAAACTAGCCATGTAAACTTCCAGGAGACTTTCACAGTGATTTGAATAGACTGGTAAAGCAATTCAAAGATAATGTGTATGTTGCTGTTTGGAGAGAGAAGTAATAAAATGTACAGAGTTACTTTTCGGTGTACACCCTTTGATGTCTATGGCAGGAGCAGAACAGTTAGCACTCTAGCAGGTAGATGCTATTGCCTACCCTGTAAGTATTCTCATAAGTAGATCCATCTTAGAAACATATGTGCCAACAATCTGAAAAAATTAAATTGTCACCCCCTACATAAAGGAGGAAAATCAGTAAAACTATCCAACTATTGCCCTATTTCCATTCTGTCTCCTGTCTCTAAAATACATGAAAATTGTGTATGTAGGCAACTCCTTGACTATCCTATTCATAATAACATACTTACATCCACCCAACATGGTGTCAGACTAGTACACAGTACAACTGCACTGATATCCATCACAGATAAAATCAACAGAGCCAGAGACTTAGGACACCTAACCTCAGCAGGTACTCCTAGATCTATCAGAGGCATTTGACACTGTGTCACACCCCAAACTTTTGCATGAACTGTCTTCCGTGGGTCATACAATGGTTTTCAAGCTACCTGTCTCAAAGACAACAGTGTGTAAAATGGCAAGCCTGTCTCTCAGAATATCTACCCAATAAAACAGGGGTCCCTCAAAGCTCCATCCTTGGTCCCCTTCTTTTCAAAATGTTTATAAGTAACCTCCATATCGCTTCCAGCCAAAGCACCTTTATCCAGTACGCTGATGACTCATCTGTCATTCCCTCCTCAAAAAATATAACATGCCTTAGAGACATAACCCAAACGGCTTTCCCATCCATTGAAACCTGACTCAATAGTGCACGACTCCTACTAAACCCAAACAAAACCAAATTATTTACTTTTACTCCAAAATTATACTCTATTCCCTTAACAAAACAGAAATCAAAGTGGTCCTACATGTTAAACTTCTAGGGATAGCAATAGACAATAAACTAACCTTTGGCCTGCATATTCATAATACCGTTAAAAACACATCAAAAATTAGGAATGCTATATCGACACAAACACTTTATGGATTCAGGCACAAAAAGAACACTGGCCACCACATACCTACTACCATCTTTATTATACAGTGCCCTTACACTTACCAACCTCCAAACTACATTAACAAATAATCTTGAATCCTGCTACAATAAATTTGCAACAGGATTACCATTCCAATACACCATTGTGCTGCTCTTACCTCCCTTAACTGGCTCACACTACCCCAGCAACTAACCTACTAACAACTAACAATGTCCCACAAAATCATCTATAATTCTGAAATATGTCCCTAAATAAATTCTTTGCTCCGTCTCTATACAGCCATTCAAACTCTCTGCTCTGAAGACAATCATCTATAACCTTTATACAAACCAAGCAAAACTGCTGGGCAATCCCTTTACTCATATTCTGTAAGTAAAATATGGAACACACTACCCTTAGATATTAGAGTTACCCTAAATCTCAAGAAATTCAAATTTAAACTAAAACAATTGCTCAAGTCAAGTAACTGTGCCTGCTCAAATCCAAACTGATTAATAATCACATAACTTATAATTCTACCACTCCACCTTCCTCCTCCTTCTTTCCAACCTCCTGATACCCACTTTCCACTAACTCACTAAAATCAATTATTCCTTCTACAAACCTCTTTCATTTACTCTCATTGACTCCATACCATTTCATGCCCTACGCTGTCTAATCTTGAACCCCTATTTTGCAATTACCCACCTTCCACTGAATGTACAGTTCATTTGCTATTCCCTTACTAACTACTTATCTGCTATACTTAGTGACTGTTTCTCACTTCCTGTAAGCTATTCATCTTATTCAGATCAACATCACACTCCAGCTGTTCCTTATTATATCTTCCTGCATGTAAATATGTATAGATGTAAATATGAATATGTCAAACAATTTACCTAAACAAACTGAAAAACAATGGCAATCACATTTGTTTATGTAACAGTATACCCCCATATGTAACCATGTTAACATTTGTACACTTCAATCATTTGTATACTACTCTGCATTACTATCTACTATTGTATTATACTTGTTTTATACTGTTAATTTCTGTATGACCTTTTTTAATCCAGTCTACTTTGTAATGGAGCTTTACTCCCTGGGCATCCACTGAAAATGGGTTTCTGATGCAGTCGGATTTTCCTTGTAACCAAATGTCAAATAAATAAATTAAATAGATATTGCAAAACTGTTTGTGTGCCTATAGGTGCCTGTGCAACAGCTGTGTTTGTGTTAGTAGGGGGAATAGCAGAGCAGTTACTTCCAGTTCTTTTTTGTTCAATTCAGAGAAATGCTAATGAGACACGAATGATGTTTTGCTACATGTAGGCCTTGTATGTCTGAAATGTTTTTTTATTGCTGTGGTAACACAAAAGGTCCCTGGCAAAAAGATGATTGTGTATGTGTGTGTGTGTGTGTCTATATATACATATATATATGTGTGTGTGTGTGTGTATATATATATATATATATATATATATATATATATATATACACACACACACATACATGTATGTGTGTGTGTGTGTGTGTATATATATATATATATATATATATATATATATATATATATATATATATATATGGTTCCCCTTCAGAAGTCTGAAACATCATAAGCCTGAAACCCAAAAGCCTGAAAACACACAAAATACATAGACTGACTAGCAGGGGGCAAGCATTCCTGCACCCCCTGCTACTTAAATATATAAACTCCGAGACTGAACTTCACTACACTAAGTGTAATCTTGGAGTCGATATATTTAAGTAGCAGGGGGTGTGGGGTGCAGGGGGGCTTGCCCCCCTGCTCATAGTTAGTGACAACTGCTATGCTTTGTTTTGTATGTGTTTCTGTGTGTCTTTGTACTGGCATATTAGCATTATTTGTATTCTGTGTGTTTTCATGCTTTTGAGTTTTCAGGCTTTTGGTTTCAGGCTTATGAATTTCGAGCTTATGATGTTTCAGTCTTCTGAAGGGGAACTGTATATATATATATATATATATATATATATATATATATATATATATATATATACATATATGGGTCTGTATATATACACGTATACACACACACACACACACATACATACATACATATATATATATATATATATATATATATATATATATATATACACATATATATATATATATATATATATATATATATATATATATATATATACACATATGCATATGTATTTCTCTAATTGTCCAGTTTCTTCATCTGTAATGTACCATAGCGCAGGTCTGAAGTAGCCAAAGTGATGGAGTTAAATTCAGCAATAAGTTGCATTTAAATCCTGCGCTTTGTAGAATAATTCTTTGAAAGTTTATTTTCAAGAATTGTCAAAACATTTTGAAATTCTACCTTTTAGACAAAGGCATACGTAGTCCGTTTCGGTACATTATATTGCTTATTTTCAGCAGTGGGAGTTATGTATTTTGCTCAGGATGTGAAATCGATTGTAACTTTGGCTCAGAATGTATCTTTACTGAGTTTTCATCTAATGTTAAAATCTAAAGTAAAAATCCTGCCAATTTCTCCAAATAAAAGGGTGTTTTCTTTTGATAACTTGCCTTGGCTCAAACCCCAGGGCTTGAAACTACAAAATGGTGTCAAATTCAGTAACAAACTGCACTGAAATCCTTTAGGTGAGGCAAGCAGTTTTAGGGATATTTTATATCTGAATGTTTTATTATTGAAGATAGTTATAAAAGGGAAATTGACATATGACTTTTTGTACATAGGTACTAAATTGAAGAGCCATAGGTCTTCACTGTCTGTCTGACATTTTGCATTATGTTTAGCTTTCATTTGCAGATGTACAGTAGTCCACCATATATCTTTAATGAGATGTCATTATATCAAAAGTAAACATTGTATATGTTTCTTCAGAAAAAAAGTAATTTATTTTTTATTTGTACTATATCATGACATAAAAAATGGGGTCAGAGGCAATCAGTGTATTCATGTCATATAGTAACAGAACAGTATTAAGTACATTCTGCAGCAGAACACCTTGTTGTCACTGCCTGAATGTTTTATAATGAAATCACAAAAGAGGACTGACATATGCCCTTTCATACATAGGAACCAGCTATAAGAGTTAATAGAGACATCCATTGTTATAGTTTGAAATTTTGAATTATGCCCAGTTTCCTTTGGGAGCTTGCATATAATTTGCTCAGGATTCGTTGTACAGCACAGGTCCATTGCACATCTATACTAAGTTGTCATTACATCAGAAGTAAAAAACATACACATTTCAACCAGTAGAAAGTATTTAAAGTAGCAGCATTTCACAGCTGAAATGTTGTGGTTTGAAGCAGGTCAGGTAGTGGGATTTGGGTCAATTCTAGCACTGAGCTGCACTGAAATTCCTAAGGGTACAGATGCATATTCATATTGTTGGTATTAAACCCTGGTTTCTTTTGTATGTGGTGAGTGACAGTCAGGTTAATTAAGGACTTATGTTTGCTTTAAGAGAGTTGGAGGCCGGACTGTAAGAGAGTGTCTAGGAATTTACCCCCTTCTACCCTGTTGTAGTTGTGTTGTTAAACCCAGTATATCTGTTGTTGTCTACTCATTTTGATCAGTTGACAGCATAGCATGAGTAACAGCCAGGCTGGTTTAGGACTTGTATTTAATGTAAGGCAGTTCTAGGTCAATCAATTATAGACCTATGTCTTAAGAATCTTTGTTATAGACAGATAACAGTCCAATGTTATTGAATGCAAAGCTCAAAGCCATTACAGATAAAAAGCTGATTATCAGAACCACACAGCACCACACCAAACAAAGCACACACAGCTCAGACCAAATACATAGACCTTTATATGCAGAAACTGTTAAAAAAAAATACTTAAACTGCAAAGGCCTCCTAAAGGTAACCTAAAAGACAGGTACCCTTAGTAACCTCACAAACACACAACACAGGCAACACCCAGCATTAAACAGACATCTAAGAGTCACACTGTCTTAGTTCAAAAGTCCATAAGGCAAATCTCCAAACAGTCCAATATCCTAGTCATAGGTGACTGAATAGTCAGAGACACCAATAACACCGCTCATCAGTCATCGGGATTCGCCACACTGCACAAGTATTCATAACATTGCACCACAAAAATACATCTGACAGTCAAAGTACCTGTGGGTGCAAAAGACTTGAAACATATCTCCCTGAACCATATGAAAAAAGATGTGATGGAGATGTTGTAATATGTACCTGAGGCTGGTATGACCCTAATTTTGAACAGTATTCTGTCATCAACAAGAGTGACACCACAATACAAACAGAAGGTTATCGTTTTCAAAAATTGGCTTAGCTTCTGGTGTCATTCAAAGTTGATGTACTATATATCAGCCTGGGTGGAGCTGATAGATATTCCAAACTGCTTTACAAGGTATGACCTGTACCTCACCCCCCCCCCCCACCAAGGTATTCATATATTTGCTAAATCCTTGTCCACCCCATAGTACCTTTTTTTAGGCAGTGCCAGTCTTCTAACAAAACACAATCCAGATAACATTAAGTTATTGGTGCTTAATGCTAGGAGACTTAACAAAAAACTGTGCTGTCCACAAGCACTCTTATCCTGGAAAACATTGATAGAGGCATCATCACAGAAACCAAGTTTAAGAACAAAAAAACTCCCATCAGTGCAGGGTTTCACTGCTTATCACAAGTTCAGACCTACCACATTAGATGAAGGCACTAAAGGTGGTAGTGTCCACTTATTCTTTAAAAAGAATACACCCCAGACTCGTTAAACAAGATAATGACCTGGAACTCCTCCATATCCAACTTACTATTAACAAAACCCCTTATCATAGCATAACTAACTGTACAACCCCCTTGGCCCCCCTTGATCCACACCTCCTCCCTAACTAGTATGGAGTCTCTTTGTATTAAGCCAAGCACCATTTTCCTAGTAAACTTCAACTACCCCTCCATAAATTGGGCATGTATGCCCAGATATTTCTGGAGTTCATTGATACAAACTCTCTGGACCAGATAATTCACACCCCAACCAAGTGTGACAGAATGATGTTCTTTACCAGTATGGTGCAGTTTTGTTCCTCACCCGTTGTAACTTCCTCACTGGTCAGATCAGACCACAAATCAGTCATATTCACCATGAGACTGAAGCCTGAAGCAACTTCCTTGATACTAAGAGATACAATGGCTACTCTACTAAATCCGAATAATTACCTGCCTTAAGTCAAAAGCCCTTTCCATTCTGATGACCTCACTGCTTATGGGGAAATCCTTTACTGCCAAATGTTATGCACCTGTACTTAGGGGAATCCTTTACTGCAACATGCTATGCACATGTACTTAGGGGAATCCTTTACTGCTACATGCTATGCACATGTAAATAGCTACATAGACATATCTGTTCCCCTCAGAAATAAATACAATGCCAAATTCAAAAATAAACGCCTATGGTGGAACCCTAATATAAACATACTTTAGAATAAAAAAAAATCACAGCATACAAAATTAAATTTAATTGTCTACCTGCCAAAAAAGCTCTTGCTAAACTAAACAATAATCTCTGGACTCTGATCAAATCAACCAAGCCAGATATAAGGTAAATAGTCACCTGGGTTGAAGGATAACAACAAATGCTTCTTCAGCTTTGGTAGAAACCTGAGAAACAATGCCCAGTGCTTTCTGGAGTTAATAATAGGTTCATAGGCATTTACTAGGCTAATGACCACAAGGGCCTTTTTAAGCCTAGCCATGCATCTCAAATCTCTGACAAGTTTTGATACCCTTGATAAGTGTAAGCATGAGCCTGGGAGATGAACCATGTACAGGTTACCAGTGTCTATTAGAGACATAGGTGCTAAACCAGGGATGCGTTTCCAGTTTCCCATCCAGTTGTCCAAGTTTCACTTGAATTGGGTTGGGGAAGAACTCTGCTTCATATGGATGGGGAGCCTGTCCCATAGACAGGGTAGTCTCTGGGATGCATACCTATCTCTCCAGCAGGTCCTGTTTATATCATAGACAAGGTCTAAGTCTTTAGAACAGGTAATTCTGGTACTGTTTGTTTTGTGGATCTGCAGGAGTTCCATCAGAGTGGGGTCTGACAGTGCCCTGTATGCTAGGCATAGATCTCCCCTCAGAATCCCATAGGAGACGGAATACAGGGATAGGGGCTTGAGGCGGTCTGCATAGGACATATTACTTGCGCCCTGTATTCTTTTAGTGAAGAACCTCTGTGGACGTTCCAGTTGTTGGATATGCCTGGTTATGTGCATACCAAAGGGGGCATTGTACTCAACATAGGTCTGATGAATGTCGAATACAGTGGAGCAATGACTTCTTTGGACTTAGACACCATACTTTTGTTTATAAGTTAAGTCCCTGACTACTGAATCAACTCTAAGGGGTGTGTTGTTAATATGATAGTTACCAGGGATGGATGACTTCCCAAAGGATACAATTATGCATTTCTTGGAATTTAGTTTTTAGTATAATAAATAATATGACACACTCAGACCCAGAGGATATTGCCAAAATACTAGCAGACTAATTTAACACAAGCTTCACCCCTCGTCCCACCAGTATCCTCAGGTTATGTACCTGCTTCAACACCCTTCCTCAAGTTTCCAGTGAACAAGTCATTAATGTGCTAGCTAAGGCCAAGAAGACTACTTCTGTGGTGCCAGACTACATACAGTGCTGCCTGCTGGCCAGCCTGAAACATGACTTGTCAGACCTCCTACAAGGGCTGATCAGTATGAGCCTCAAATATGGTTTATGCCAGCTGAATGGAAGACAGCATGATAATTATGTAGCCACTATTGTAGGGAAGTCCTTTTTGTTGTACAGCTTATATCTAAAAGCATGGTGTCCAGGTTAAGGGATATAATCTTTCCATTTTTCTCATCAGTCATTAGGCTGATCATTGTTTGTAATGCCCCTTTCAGTATGTATTTGTCCAAACACTTCTCACAACTGGAGAGCCCTCAGTGCTTCCTCACCAAGAAAATCAAGAGCCTGAACCATAAAAACTATGCAGACCATCTCAAAGCCTTGTCCCTCTTCTCAGTACCATGCAGGCTACAGAGAGAGAGGTGATGTTTGCCATGCATATTAGAGTCTCAACAGACTCTGTTCTGTAACGAGCTATTGCATTTTAAAGTCTAGTGGTGGCATAAGTACCTGCTCAAGGGATCTCATTCTCTTCTGCAGCATAAATATAACATGTTGGAGGCATAGGTATGTATCACAGAGGATTACAGTTCGTTTGGAACTGTCTGCTACTCCACATAAAGCAAAGTATTTCTGTTACCCTACTGATATGTAATTTGCATGAATGGATGGGTCACCCCAAATTCATCCACTGTTCAGAACCCTTGCCCCGCATGGATATGGGCATCATGTAAATCTCCCAAAGTTTTTTTGTTCTGCCAGTCTCTGGGTTATTTGTACAGAAATATAAGGGCTAAAAACTACCATGGGAATGGAAGGCTAGGCTTCTAGAGATCCTCGCAGATCAATAGCCTAATAAGTACATATGAACCTGTACGTACTTAGTTTCATTTTGTACTTGACCATCTGCAGGTGTTTATTGGCCTTTAATGTCAGTCTAATATTTTGCTTTATCTTTGATTTCAGTATTGTGAGTTATGTTATTTTGCTGAAGCTCACCTCATATTATTCTGAAATTTGATGTAATATTTCAAGTGGTATCAGAGAGAAGGTTCTGTATTGGTATATGCTACCAACAGTGTTGTATAGCCACTTCAAGCTCTGTTTTTGCCATACACCTTTTGACAAAATTTTACATTTTTCAGACTGACAAAACCAGTATGTATCCAAGTCATGTAATCAATGTGTACTTTTAAAACAAGAACCAAAAATAATATTTTTTCTGAAAAAATTGTATGTTTTGCCATTTTCAGTGTTATAGCAAAAGAAGAATATTTTACCCATTGTGGCAGGTATGCACATATTTAATGCTCTGATGTGTGATTTTCCTAATTGCTATTAGGTCATTCAATTTTCAGTATAAGGCACATAATTAAGGTCTCTTGTTCTGAAATTTTTCATCAACATATCTTGTAGCTTTAGATTGGAAATTTTCATTTGAAATCAGAGACAAATTCAGACCAGCAACAAACGTATGGTTTTCATTTTTCTTCAGGGTAGAAAATATAAAAGATGTCAAAACACACACACACACACACACACACATATATATATGGATTCACTTCATAACATTGAAATATCAAAATACTGAAACTCAAAATACTGAAACTAAAATACTGAAAGCTCAAAATACTGAATACTCAAAATACTGAAACTCAAAATACTGAAAACACATATTATGCGTAAACTCAGCTTAAACAACATAAATCATAACAATTTCTACCAAATATATGCAGGGGGGCAAGCCCCCCCTGCACCCCCCACTAATTAAATATATCAACTCCAAGATTGCACATAGTGTAGTTAAGTGCAATCTTGGAGTAGATATATATAATTAGCAGGGGGTGTGGGGGGTGCAGGGGGTCTTGCCCCCCTTCATATATTTGGTAGAAATTGTTATGATTTATGTTGTTTAAGCTGAGTTTACGCATAATATGTGTTTTCAGTATTTTGAGTTTCAGTATTTTGAGTATTCAGTATTTTGAGCTTTCAGTATTTTGGTCTTCAGTATTATGAAGTTTTGTCATTTTCAGTATTTTGAAGTTTCAGTGTTATGAAGTGAATCCATATATATATATATATATATATATATATATATATATATGTGTATATATATATATATATATATATATATATATATATATATATATATATATATATATATATATATATATATATATATATATGTGGATATAAAACATTGATGTAACTTCATGCTTAAAATGTGTATTTCTGAGAGTTTTTTTCTGGATATAAAATTAAAGATAAAACAAAGGGTATAGCTGCAAACAATGTCATTCATACATGAACTGGTTCAACAATACCCATATTTATTCGGATTTGATAAAATGAAGTATTTAGGAGTATGGATTAAAAAGGATGCTGATATGGCAGCGAATGATATGTGGGAGGAAACTAAACAAAAAATAATGCAGCAATTCAGAAACTGGAAGCTCTTACCTACGGACATGGTTAACAAGATACAAGCAGTAAAATCTTTTTAGTCCCTTTAATTTCATATACATTTCAGGTATATTTTATCAACCAGAAGAAAGGTTATGGCTAGTAATTGATAAAGAGTTGAAGGATTTTATCTGGGAGGGGAGGAGGTCAAGAGTCAAGTGTGGTAAGTAGAGACTTCCAGTACAACAAGGTGTGAAGGAATATTTTAGAGCTACACTGTTCAGTTCTTGTACATTACACAAGCAGAAAAATAGAATTCAAAGTGGAATGAGATGATGATGAAGCAAGGGGAAATTTGGGAAGTAAGGAAAGAGTTGGATTTTGGATGCAGATCCTTAAGGAGTGTTAACAGCAGTCATACAGAATATTATATTCATAAAATAGCAGAAAGTATACTAAGAACTAAACCAACACTGGAATGGAGAAAGAAGATCCTGCCAATAGGGATGATTGCAATTCAGAGTACAGAGAATAAAGAAGAGGGAGCTGGAACTTACTGGAGGAAGCTGACAAAGGAACCAAGGTTTTGGGAACAAATAATTAGAGGGGGAAATGGAATACAATGGGAAGAGGTCAAGAAGACATTTAAGCTGCAGGCTAGAGATTGCCTTCCCTGTCTGGGTTTGATTTCATAGTATAGTCAAAGAGAAGTGCATAGCGGAATCTTAAGTGAAAGACCTACACTGGTTGTTTTTATTTGAATCTGGAACAGAAGCTGCTGTTAAAAAAGGGATAAGTAGTAGGGCCTATAAATTATTGCATGATCACTATAAGAATCAGTCAGAGGAAGACAGAAAAGATTGGGGAGGGATCGAGATTAGATAATCAGTTTACAAAGAAACAATGTGAGGACATATGTATGGTTCCCAAATATACAACAAAGTCTAGAAGATTTAGGATTTTTGCCTGGAAGTGTTTGCTTAGGTACTTTTATACCCCAAGCAGACTCCAAAGATTTTTTTCCTCATGTAGATGGGTGAGTGTTGGAGGTGTAATTGGGAGAAAGCGGTACCTGGGAGCATATGTTTACAGAGTGTAGTGAGTTGGCAGACTTTAAAAATTCCCTACAGAGTACTCTGTCAGGAATACTGGATGAGCAAATGAGTGTAACTAAGTAAATCATTGTTTTGAATTGAGACACAGAATTCTGGTGGCTGCCAAAAAAAAAAAAAAAAAAATCAATTACTAGAAAATGGAAATCAGAGTCTAAACCAGCCATACTTTAAGTAGTGAATATTGGAACAGAGATAAAAGAACAGGTAATGGGATCTTGCATAGAAAAAAAAATGGAAATTATGGGAACAATACCTGCAGAAAAATGTTTTGGATGAGGAGTGAGGTTTAAAATAAGGGAGGAATTGAACAATTTATGTAATGTTAGATTGATTATATTGTAGAACGATATATATGACAGATAATGTTTGTAAACGTAAACTTAATATGGTTTGATTACTTTTATACAAATGTAAATTTGCCCATGTCACAAGTGATAGATAATTCAATAAAGGTGTTTTTAATGTATATTAGATAATTCAGTGAAGGTGTTTTTTTAATGTATATTTCTGTAAACAAGTGACATATTTATTCTTTGTATATGTTGTGGCATAAAATGAAATAAAATAATGTTTTTCCCCTTTAAAATTCAAAGTAGAGCTGCTCGTCTTGATTTTGTAGATACACCAGCAGCATTACTTGAAATTTGCATGAAAAAATGTCCAATTGTTTTGGAAATATAAGCATTTATATACAGTGAGTAAAGGTACTCAAAAACAGTCCGTAATTTGGGGACAGTCATGTAGAAATGTCTATATGCTTTTTACCTACTAACCATCAGCACCCCACGGTGAATCTCAGTTCTTTCATTCACTGTCAGTGACACATGGCCACTGACATGGGCAAGAGCTGATTGGAGGGATCTGTCATCCAAGCAAACATGAAGGATATTTGTATACCATCTATGGACCATTAGCCTTTTTGCCACCAACCTCCCAGACTACCCTAGAGACTTACAGGGGAGGGCCGCTATCACCAGCAGTTCTGTCTGTACCTCATCTCCCACTGCTGCCACTTATCTTGGCCTGTCAGTGAGCTATTCCTCAGGAAGAAGTAATTTGCATGAATAATTGAGGTGTTTCTGTTGAGCCCTAACTCTTCACTGTGGGACATGTTGCTCTTTCCTTGTGTGCGTGCATGCTAACGTTCATGCACTAACAAAGGCTACCGTCACATACTTGGCAGTGCCAAGCTTGTGCCCCCTCTCCTAGATGTTTCACTGTCATGCAGCTTTCATTTCCATGTTGTCCATCAGCCAAAAGAAGCCATGTCCTCCTGTCTTCAGGATGGATGAACTAGTGTTGGCCACTCATTGGTATCCCCCCTGCCCTTTCAGTTCTTTATTGGGTCATATTCAGAGGGTTATCTATCAAAGCCACAGAGCTGGGCTCAGTCTTCCAGAATATCGTCATCTAGAAGAAGACTTTTTTAATGCTAATGAGATGAAAGTTTTCATAAAGTTTTACAGAGTGTATCCATCTGCATATTTCTTGGATACTTTTATGAGCAGTTATTCCCTCTTTTTAGTTGTGTGAGGGGATTTCAAATGTGTTTTGGGAACTGTTTACTTTATATATGACATATTAGGAATAACTCTTCATGCATTGCTTTTTATTTTGCAGGTGTTGCTGCTGCTTTGGTAAGAATTGTTCTAAAATATCAGATGAAGCAAACATTAATGGACTTACCTGTGAATAAAACTGATGAGAGCAGCAGTGAAGATACATTGGACAAAAATGATGACTTGATGTTCTTTGTGGATCCTTCATCAGATGGTGTTTTCTATACAGGAGATGATCTTGACAGTGATGGTATGCTGCTTTTCAGTTTTTGCCTGTGGTCTCTTGTTCTGTAGATGCAGTCATTCTCATTTATGTACATTTCCTGTTGTGTACATCAAATGAATGCATACCAAAGTATTCTGAGGCATGGGCATTCTAGGGCAGTGCTGTTCACATGACCGTTGCAACTGTATATTTAATTAAAAAAGTGAAGCTTTTATTTTGCATGATTATAGTAAAATAATGTAAAGAACAAGCATAAATAATACTAAAAGGGCATTCTTTTGATTACTGACAAGTAGTTTAATGTATGGATAAATGTAGATTATTTAAATTAGCTCCAGTGGTGGTAGAAGGACAGAGGCTTGACTACACCCCAGGCAACCCAAGTTTGATTAGTGGCTTGGGTGTCTAATAGAGCAGGCAGGAGAAGATAAGCATGCCCATTGCCCATTATTGAGGGAAGGGCAAAGTTGAGACAGCCATGCAGTGCCACAGTTCCTTCAAAGAAGGGTGCTAATGCACGTGTGTGTTAGGGGTAGACATGAGGTTCACAGAGCCACTGCCTAGTACTGATTTTCAACATGGGTATGTGAAAGCATGCACTCACATGAGGAAAGCACTGTAGATATGAGGCTGACAGAGCCACTGTCCATTGCTGATCTTTAACATGGGTATGTGAAAGCAAGCACTCACGTGTGGAAAGCACTGTAGGTAGGCTGACAGAGCCACTGCCTAGTGCTGATCTTCAACATAAGTATGTGAAAGCATGCTCTCACATATTGAAAGTACTGGGGCTGCGCATTGACTCATGTCACGTGTCATACTCACACATTGGCAGGATTAGATTACCCCAGATGCTTTCTTTGCCAGGATGCAGGCAAGGGCATAGAGCACCATCATGTCTGCTTGCACAGTGGTCCCCTTTGGGCAATTCTCAAACTAATTTCAAGTGAAATTCCCAATTAGAGAATGAATGGGGCATGTCCAACTGATGTGAGACTTCATGGTCAACAGCCATGTGGGTAAAAATCACATAAAAAACAATACATCATTCTTTTTAGGTTTTTTAGTCTGTGGTTCATAAAGTGTGTGTGATAACTGTGTGCATACTGCACACGATTACTGTACAGTTTATATATATATATATATATATATATATATATATATATATATATATAGTTATTATTATTATTATTGCTGTTATATTTATATGCTTTAAATGAGTGAAGTCTTTTAAATGGCTTCCTTTTGAAATGTCGGCACTCAAAATTCCGAGTGCTGACAAGCTGGGGGAAAAAAGAAGACCAAAAACACAAGAGAAGAGCAAATCTCAAAAATTGCTCTTCTCATTAAACTTATTTTTGCATGGGGGAAAGTCCCCCATGCCCCCCTCATACTCATATATACTAATTCCGAGATCTGCATACCTCTCTGAGAAAAGGGAATATTCTGAGAAATGGCATTTCCGACTTAGTATATTTAAGTCCAATCTTTCGGCCATTCAGTCTACATGTTTTTTGACTCGCTCTAGCGGGTCCTGACATTTCAAATGGTACCCTTTTTAAATATATGAGAGACAGTTCCATTTAGCTGTTTAAAGAAATTGTCAGTGCCATAAAGTTTCTTTCTTTTTTATTCGTTCATTCATTCATTCATTCATTCAATAGTCAGATGAATATGATGTCCAAAAACCTGTTTTCATGAAGTTATAGTTCAGAGATACTACAAAATCATAGCATGGATGTAATACAGACCATGTGCATTGATTAATAATAGATATATGCAAATTAAGAACATAAAGTTATTTGTACACTGTTTAGATTCAGTCTTGTAATTGGGTAATGTTCCTCATGCCTCACTGTTGCAGTCCTGACTTATGGATTTCCTGCTTTGGAAGCCCTTTGTCGGCCTGACTACCAGAGTAAAAACTCCCTCCTTCCTAAGCTGGTGGATGCCCTACCCTGACATTACGACAGCTGAGTATAAAGTGAGCCAGCCAATGCCATGACATCAGTCTTTCTTGCCATCAGAGCCTGAAGCAGGTGTGAGTGCTTTGCTTGGTCTGCACCTGAGTGAGACATTTTTCTAAAGCCAAGTACCCCATTGGGGAACTCTTTTTCTTACCTGGGACGCATGTCAGATAAAGTTAACAATTGTCTTTATTGTGCTAAACAAATTCCACACAGAGACTTTCATACTTTGTGTGTCACTTTATGCCTAAACCACAATGTCCTAAATTGCTGTCTGCATGCCCTTTTCAATACTATGACTATAAGATGTAGGGCCGAAATCTTGTCTAAGCACCTTAGTCAGCAATCTGCTTCCCATCTTGGGATGGCATCCATTGGTCAATCAGAGTATGAGTTCCCTAAGCGAAAGAAAGAAAAAAAAAAAAAAAAAACTTAGGGCCGTGGACAACAAGTAGGAGTTTGAACAATAGTGATCCTAGGAACAGGTCTACTCCTTAACTAACTAGGAGGCAGTTTGTCTTTTTTAGTGTTATACAGTTGTGCTAATTTCTTGGGTAGTGTGTAGCAGATCTGCATACTTTGTTTTCTAGTATTTGAATTGTGGTGAAGTTTTTAGTAGGGGTTATGGCTACACCAAAGAGGTGGTGTAGTCATACTATCTTATGTTACAGTCATGTGAAAAAAGTGTAGGGTTGGATGCTTATTTAGTAGGCTATATACCTAGCACACTGATCAATAGCCAGGCGCACAGTGACTTCTTACTTACTTAGATAAGGAGTAAAAAAGCCACTCACAGTAAAGATGCAAACTATGGATATACTACGGCTGAATGTAATCTGTTGAACTGCTCTTGGATTAAAATCTTTTCTCTAATTTACATACTGTTTTATATGGAGAATAGAAAAGTCTATAATTTTGATTACTGATATATAGAACTTATGATCATAAAGCTCTGACAATGATAAAAGTGCTCATTTCTATTTACCTTAATAAACCATGGTTTAAACAAGCAATACCAGCTTGCATACTGTTTTGTTATTTTTAAAATGAATGCAGAATGATCCGTGGCCCAAATCTTGCAAAAGAAGTTTTGACAACTATCTATATTGATAATTTGAATGCTGATATCAAAGAGTAATTGTTCCTGTACACTTATGTTTGCTTTTTTATGCTTTATATTTTCCTTAAGGATTTTTCACTATCCTTGAGGCTGGATAATTACTTTTCATTCTTTTAATGTTATTTATTTATTTGTCTACTTGTTGATATTTGTTTACAGGGGAAGTCCTACCCATTTAGTAGCCTGAGGAGAAAAACTCCAGAGAATTAATTAACATCAAATAAAAAAATAAATAAATAAATATAGATGTAATTAAAAAGCATGTATGCATATGTTTTGGCAGTGAAATATGTAGGATACAATAAAGCATGAGGAAACATCAGTGATGTAATAATAAAAGAAAAAAAGAAAACTAGAATTAAATATGACATTCAGTACATACAAAAGTTTTAGAAGCATAGTCTGCTATGCTAGGAAATAATAAAAACAAAGATGATGCAAACCCCCCCCCCCCAAGAATGAGGAGAAGGCAAGTACTGAAAGGGTATCGATAGTATAGTTAGTAAGAATGTAAAGTATTTATTGACAGTACAGGAGATGTGCATGGGCATAGTCATGAATTAATGAGAAATTCTTTTGAAAGGTGATGTAAATACATATAGGCTTGATGTAGTTGTTCTGATGAAATTTGGGATAGAGGTCAACAGAATAGCTATGCATTGTGAGTATAGACTTTGTCCCATACTTTTTTTTTTGTTTATAGATTTCAAGCAGGATTTTTTCTTGAGAGCACAGCTGGTGATTTGGAAGATAGTGATGAAGTACTGAGGAGATAAAAGGGCAGGTAGAAGAGTTGTATAGCAGACATGTAGTAGGTGGATTGGACACTCTAAATTGGCCCGAGGTGTGAGTGCGTGTGTGCCTTCTGTGGAAGGTTGGGTGCCGGGCTGGCAACTCGACACTGTAAAATTCCACTGCCAATCATGAGCAGACAGGTGATCCGCTGTGGCGACCCCTAACTGGGAAAAGCCGAAAGAAGAAAAGGAAGTGGAGCATGGGCTAATTGATGTGGGAGTTCTATCCAGCTGACAGCATGTAATGCAGAGCAGTGATGATCTCTGTGTGACAAGTTTGCTGCAAATCTAGCTATCTTATTATAGCATTTGTCCAGTTGTAATTTAAGAGAGATCTGGATGTTAGTCAAAATAGGGTAAGCCATAGAGAAGACGGTAAAAGATAGGGTGATTCTTCTAGAAGGAGCAATGAATTCTTTTACTGTATATAACAGACCTAGCTTTTGATGTTTTTTTACAGTTTTGTATGTGAAGACCGAACTTTAAGGTGCCATCTGTGGTGACACCAAACAATTTGATATGAGTAACTACTTCATTAGCTGTATTGTGTAGACAAGTAATGTGAAAGTTACTTTTATTATTGGCATGGGACTTTGGAAAAAAATAGTAGCAGTTTTTTTTTTTTTTTTTTGAAGGATTAAGTAAAAGTTGGTTTTGATGTAGCCACAAGGCATCTTGCATCGTGACTTGTAGATGCAGTGGCCTGTCAGATGAGCAGATAAGAGTTGAGTTGTCTGAATACTGAATTAAGTCAAGCTTGCTGAGAGAAAGTATATAGGCTGTTGATGAAAATGTTAGAGCAGTGCATCGAGAATAGAGCCTTGAGGATATATACAGACACACACATGGATATGAAGTACTGGGTCCCATTTGCTGCAGACAGAAAAGGAATTGATCTTGTAATTTCACCAGTTTGGGCCTTATTCTGGTAAAAGAAAGTCAAGGTCCAACATATAGGCATTAAGGGAGTAAAACTGCACGCAGTGAAGATTTTTGTGCATCTGTGCAACTTTATCTTCCTAGCACTAGCACAGAAGCAAGATCAGCTACCGTGTCCAAGTGTTATCAGTAATGATGACAGAGCAGAAGCCCATGAATCAAGAAAAAAAAAAAAAAACACCACCAGCACCACACAGACACATGCCCTTATTTTGCTAAGTGTTTTTTTGCATCCGTGCCTGCTAACCATCAGGCCTTCTCCAGTCTGACTCTGTCCATTTATTCCCACTGTATTAGGTGTCCCCAGTACTGGGTTAAGAGCTGTTCAGGACTTATAAGTAAAAACTCCACGACACTGCCAAACGTTACACCAGCCGTTTATTGCATCGAAGACATACTGAGTGCTTTCACCCATCATTCCGTGGGCTTCTTCAGAGTGAAGTGCCTACAAACAAAACTGCTTTTGTAAGTTGCTCCGTCTTCAATTAATTAATCAATTAACAATTAATTGATTAAGCAGTAACATATTAAATAATACCATCGAGTACATTCCAGGACTTATGACTGTGGCACAGGCAGCCTTGAGGGTGGTTTGTGCCTTCAGCAGCATCCCAGCAATAAAGTTTTATTAGATGTCTCTTACCTTTCTTCTGGGTGGAAGAGAGCAAGTGACCAGCACCAACACAAGATCACAACACCCTTCCAAATGCAAATGCATGCTCATGTGCACTCACAATTGGAGCTGCTAGCAAATTGCTTCCTGTATTCAAGGGTTCATATTTGATTTCTTCTACCTCCATTTACCTGGTATATGACTCACAGCAAGTCACTTGACTAGCCAGTCCTCCTGGATTGCCCTTGAAAAATGACATTTGTGTCCAGTGAGCTTTCCCTGTTAACAAAAGTGTGTGTGTTTGTGTGCCGCAGTACCTGGATGACTAAACATATGCCCCAAAGTCATCCTTTACAGTGTTCTCCACCCTGAGGTATTGTACCAGTGGATAGAAGCAGTTCACACATTCCTGCCCTGGATAGCCATGCCCATCTTCCACACAGCTGCTTCTGCATGCACCCAAACCACTAATCATACTCTGGTTGTCTGGGCTGTAGTTTGGCTTTTATCCTTCTATACCAGCAGAACTGTTTATGCACACTAAGTATTGACCCCATTAGGGGACTGTGAGATTGGTACATAATATGTACTATTTTTCAGTCATATCTGCAGCCAAATAGCTATTTATCCATAGCCCCCCCCCCCAGATGATTGTGATGCAGTTGTTAATTTCACAGAGTGTAGTAGTGCTGTCACTTAACATCTTGCTGAATTTCAATATAATAACAGCATACTCAGTTTGTAGTGCTACTATATACGACTTGTTACATTGTTCGATTACACTTGTTATAAATTAGTTTTAAAAATTATTCGAACCTGAATCTAGAACTGAGAAGTGTAAAGAAACAGGTTGCCATACAATATTATATCTGTGAGTTATTCCACATGCCATCAGTTACTGCTGGTCCTATTGCAGGATGCACAACAATTCAAATTAAATTCAGTGTTCTGGATGGTATGAACTGCTCCAGACCAGATTAGTCATCTACCTCTACTAACTTGACTTACCTATCCACTGCTTACTATCCTCTACTTCATTTTCCCACCTTATTATATTTTTCTGATCTACCTTTTATCACTATGTCTATTCCTCTTTATATATCTTTTCTTAAGCAAATCCTTTGCTACAATACTACACTTCAAACTCCCTTTTTTCACTTCTGACTTAACCTATACTATGTCACCATACTTAAAAATAGCACTGTGTTATACTGAAGGTCCTCAGTGTTAGATCCTGCTTAACCTTTCTGCTGTAATTCACATGTTGCAATTACTGATGATTTTCTTTTTTTCTTTTTTAGTAAAATTATTTCCTTTTATCTTCCTCTGACTTAACCTGTATTGTTATCTAAGTTCTTTCAGTTTGCACTGTTTGTGACTTTTTACCTCAGTGTTACATCCTGTTACAACCTCTGTGCTGAAATACACATTACCATTGTTGATGTATTGGGAAATTGCTATTTTTACTAGAATATTAGATTTTACTTCTTATTTTTTATTTGTTTGTACTTATATTATTGTATTTCGACCATGTCTTGGAGCTTATCTCCCCGGGCCTCTACTGAAAATGGACATATATCCAGTTAGACTAGCCCGGTCAACAAATGTAAAATAAAATAAAAAAATACATAAAAATGTTCTTAACATTTTGTGGATATGGTTACATACAGTGTCTCAAATAAAGAATTGCCACTTTTTGTGACCGTCAGCAAAAAACTGTGTAAAGCATGTGTGAAGGCTGCCAGCTTAGCCAGCTAGAATTTTGGAAATAACTCTGTCATTTGCTTGCCTTACAAATGTGAGAAAACTATATGTGCTGTACTGAGCTTCAAGAATGTGACCACAGTGCACCCTGCTGGAAAAGAGCAGAAATGCATATAAACTACACACCTATGCAAATGTATGTGTTGATGGTAAAGGCTGGAATATACAGAGTTAACTTGAAAACTCTAAGAAAGTAAGTAAAGAAGTTTACGATGTGTTATAAAGTTAGTTTATCTTAGCTAAGAGACATGATGTCTAGTGCTAGGAGTTTCTTTTTATTGTCTTGAGACAGAGAAAATTACTAGGTTTCACATAAGTGTTTTTTTTTTTATTGTTCTGTGACTTCCTAGCAGCTGTACATCTGAGAGATAAGCATTTTTGACAGACATATGTTATATTCTGTTGGTTCCTGTTAGCCTGGGAACAAAAAGAGAGGTGACAAGAATAATGTAATATAAGATGACCAGCAGACATGTTTGATAGTAACTTAAGAACTGTCTCAGAGAGAAAGTCTGGGCATTTTGTATCTTGTCTTGAATCTGGCAACATTTTCTCACCAGCACTTGTCTTTGCTCTGTAAGTAAGACTTAGATCATAGTGTTTCTGTTAGAGATAGGAATATAGCAAGATTAGTATGGATGTTTCTGTATTTATGTGAGACTGTCCTGCAATGTTGTTTTAAAATATTTCCTGTGATTCTGAACTCTGTTGTCACTGTATTGAGTTATTGAGTATTGTTTTGTTCTTTTATTATTTATTAATAAATATATATTTAAACCTTTTAATTGGGGCTGGTTTGTTAGAGATATTTAAGCTCTTAGCGTACTTGCATATGTATTTGATAACACTGTACAGGCCACTCCTAAATAGCCTTCAAGTCTTGGACACACTTACCATTTGGATAATAGTAACATTACACAGTAGAATTGGTCACCCTTTGGGAAAGGCCTTATAGTAGCTGATAAATAGTGGTTGGTAAAAGTAATTTCTACCTTATAGTCTTGGCAGAAGGGAGCATATCTAGTGAACATGTGCCAGCCTTCCACAGGAGTGTCTGTGTGTTTGTATATAAATCAAGTCTCAAAGTATGTGTGTGTGTGTGTGTGTGTGTGTGTGTGTGTGTGTGTGTGTGTGTGTGAGCTACTTGGGCAGGGACAAGAAGCACTGGTTAGACAGAGAGGTTGCTGGAGGTTTTGGCTTGACCACTTGGCTGAGATCTTAACCTTATAGCTGTGCTAGTGGGGAGTCTTATGGGGGATCTGGAGAGAGAGGGGTAAAAACAGCCCCAGGCTGATTGTGATCTCTGTGTGCTCTTAAGGAAAATTGTACTTTACTGTGTGTGTACTTGTCATCCTCCCAGTGTGCACGTCCCTCACTGGTGTTAGTGGTGAGGATTGAGGCTCCTTGGTTACTGGGCCATTGCTGGGGCATCACATATTAATTGTTTGGCAGTGGTGGGATAGCCACATCACATATTAATTGTCTTGCAGTGGCGTGGATATTGAATTCCTGTAGCTTGTGTACAGTGGTCACTGAAGGTGTTTTTGTGCTTTCAATCAGCCACAAAGTGAACATTCAGAGTTCATATCACAGTTGTTTTATTTCTTTTGTTAGCTTAGTCAGGGAGAGCAGGCAAGCTGACAAGGAGCCAGTTGGCTGAGATGTGCCAGGCCAAAGGACTGGTGTATGCCAACCTGACTGAGGCAGACATGATTGCAGCTTTAGTCACAGCTCCATCAGAGAATAATAACCAGGAGGACAATCAGACTGGCCGTGGGGATGGTTATGTACAACTCCCAGAAAATGGACAGCTCAACCTTTCCACAGAGGACTTAAAAATCCATCTGGAGTTAAAAAGACTTTAGCTAGAGGCCAAGCGTGTGGAAATAGAAGCAACAGAGAGATTGAGGAAAATGAGAAACTGCTACGCCTGGAAGCTGAGGAGAAGAAGTGGCTGAGGTAGCATGAAAATGAGATGCTGACTCTTTGCCAAAGTCATGGAGGTAATGGGGAAGGGAGTAACTGAACCCCAGAAGCAACAAAGGTCAGTAAATTTCTTCCACAACATACAGAGTGGGATAATTTTGATAGTTTCATTCATATGTTTGAAGAGGGTATGTAAACAGTTTGATGTTGACTAAGGGCTCTGGGTACGGTTCCTGACCCCCTTACCCCATGGTAAAGCTGTAACTCTTCTTTCCAAACTGTCTGATAATGACTCTTTAAATTATAATGTTGTACAGAACTGTTTGCTAGAATTTTTTAAGTTAACACCTGAAGCTTATAGGAAAATGTTTCGTGAGCATAGATACAAGGCAGATGAAAGTTTGTGTGAATATGTTGCTGAACTAAGCACTTATTTTCATGGATGGGTGAGTGGATGTTAGGTCACCACTTTTGAAGGGCTGGCAGACCTTTTGGTGAGGGAACAAGCCCTTAGCACTTTGCCTGAGGACATGAGGATCTGGTTAGCTGATAGACAATGCCTTACTGTAGATGAGTTGGCAAAGAAGAGAGACCTATACCTAGCAAGCAGGGCATCCCAGCACAGGAAAGGGACACCCAGTGCTGCTCAAGGGTCTAAGGGAACCCATGGTGGGCAGCCCAGACTTCCCCAACAGAATCTGCCAGTAGCAGGGGAAGCCAGTAGTCCATGTACTCATCCAGGATCTAGGATTAAATGTTTTAAATGCAATCAGTAAGGCCATGTAGCATATAGATGTCCATGGAGGCAAGGTGGGGAACAAAAGGTGGGAGAGCCAGTAAGTGAGAATGACAAAATGCCAACAGTAGGTTGTCTGGAGACAACAGGGGTACCAGACTACCACAAGAGGTTATATCTTATCTTAGTGATTGGCAAAGACACAATTGCTAAGAGAGACAGAGCCTCTGACATAACCGTTGTGAAACCTGCAATGGTTACAGAGGAGCACTGCTTGCCTGGGCAGTCTACTCTAGTCAGAGCTTTAGGAGGGACCCCATTCCAAATACCTTTGGCTAGGGTTCACCTTGACTGGGAGGATAGAAAAGGAAGCCAGCAAGTTGGTGTGTTTGAGGACACCCCTGCAGCTGTCCTGATAGGGAATTATTTTGATAATGCAGTACCATGTGTTTATGCAGTTACACACAGTCAGGCTTGGAGACAAGCATGAAGATCTGGTAGCCTGGGGAGACCCAGACAGACCACACTCTTGCAGCTAGGACTGGTGAGGTGGTTACTTCAGGGAAGGAGCTACCCTGTAGCAGTGAGACTGAAGGTGAGCCACAACTGCTTGTTGGTACTGATTTTCTCTTGGACAGAGTGTCTGAAAGGGCAGAAGTGAGTAGTAGTACCCGGGCTGACAGTGAGGCACAGCTGTCAGAGGATATCGGACTTCCTGTGGAAGGGGAGCTATGAAGGGTTGCAAAGAAAGAGTTGAGACAAGCTCAGCTCTCAGACCCTACATTACAAGGCCTGAGAGAGGTAACTAGGGAGGCATCTGATTCTCAAGGGAAAGGGGAATCTGTATACCGGGACAAAGGGTTACGATATAGAGAGTAGATCCCTGAGGGAGGGCTAGAGGGTGAGAGAATATAGCAGTTGGTAGTGCCTAGAGCCTATCATCTGGCACTTCTAGCCATAGCCCATGATATTCCCTTTGCAGGTCACATGGGCATAAAATGTACAAAGAGACAATGTTATGCAGAACTTCTATTGGCCTGGGATTTCCAGAGATGTAACAGGGTACTTCAGAACCTGTGAGCAGTGCTAAAAGGTAGGCAAGGCAGGAGACAAGGTGAAAGCTCCTTTGATGCCTTTGCCTGTGATTGAGGAGCCAGTTCAGTGGGTAGCTATGGATATTGTGGGGCCTCTGAGTACCCCAAGTTCCACAGGAAAAACGTATATCCTAGTGGTAGTAGATTATGCTACCAGATACCCTGAGGCAGTGGCTCTGTCCTCCATTGAGGCACAAAAGCCATTGAGGCACAAAAGGTGGCAAATGCTTTGTTAGAGATTTTCAGCAGGGTAAGTTTCCCAAAAGAAATACTGACGGACAGAGGTTACAGTTTCATCTCAGACCTGCTGACTTGTCTGTGGAAGTACTGTGGGGTGAAGCATCTAAAGACTACCCCCTACCATCCCCAGACTAATGTTCTTGTTGAGAGGTTACACTCTGCGCTCAAGACCATGCTACAGGCATTTGCATTCCACTTCAAGGGATTGGGACAAATATTTGCCCCATCTGTTTGCTCACAGAGAGGTTGCCCAGGAATCCGCAGGTTTTTCACCCTTTAAGTTGTATGGGCATAGGAGGGGACCTCTAGATTTAATTTGAGATAAGTGGGAGGATGAGTGTGAATCCCACAAGGAGTCTGTTGTGGCATATATTCTAAACCTCAGGACAAGACTCAGGGAACTCATGGGCTTGGCTCAGGAGAAGCTGGTGGAAACCCAACAGCAGAAAAAGGTGTGGTATGACAGGAATGTTTGAGCTAGAGAGTATGCTGTAGGGCAGCATTAGCCAGTCCAGATTACAGCAAATTTGTTGTGTAAGTGGATGCTTTAAAACATGGGGTGTGGGCTGTACTTTGCCAGATTTCTTCAGAGGGAGAGGAGCACCCAGTGGTTTATCTCAGTCATAGGCTCCAACCCAGGGAGGAGGAATGCTATGCAGCTGCAGAAAAGGAATGTCTAGCCATACTGTAGGTAGCAGAAACTCCATCCTTAACTGTATGGAAGAAAATTCACTGTAGTTACAGATCACATGGTTACATTAAGCCAGCCAGCAAAATGACAAGTTACTAAGGTGGAGCCCAGGGTTGCAAGCATATAATATGACAGTGCGGCACCACAGTGGGGTTAGCAATGTCAATGTAGATGGGCTGTCAAGACAAGGGAATGGGTTAAAGTATTCCCAGATAGGCTTAACCCTCTCAACCAATGTTTTTCCAAGGGTCACTTGAAAAACTAGCTTCATTTTTCAAGGGGGGATTGTGAAGGCTGCCAGCCCAGTCATCTAGAATTTTGTAAATAATTCTGTCATTTGTGAATAGTAATATGATTTGTATTCTTGCCTTACAAATGTAAGAAAACTATATGTTCTGTGCAAAATTTCAAGAATGTAACCACAGTGCACCCTGCTGGAAAAGAGCAGAAATGTGTATAAACCACAAGCCTATGCAAATGTATGTGTTGATGGTAAAGGCTGGAATATACACAGTTAATTTGCAAACTCTAAGAAAATAAGTAAAGAGTTTTATGATGTGTTATAAAGTTAATTTCAGCTAAGAGACAGGATGTCTAGTGCTAGGGGTTTCTTTCTATTGTCTTGAGACAGAGAAAATTACTATGTTTCCCTTGTAAAGTGTTTTTGTATAGTTCTGTGACTTCCTAGCAGCTGTACATCTGAGTGATAAGTATTTTTGACAGATATGTTAAATTGTGTTGGTTCCTGTTAGCCTGAGAACTAAGGTAGAGGTGACTCAAGAATTATGTAATCTGAGATGACCCACCTGAAATGTTTGATAGTAACTTAAGAACTATCTCAGAGAAAAAGTCTGGGCATTTTGTATCTTGCCTTGAATCTGGCAACATCCTCTCACCAGCACTTGTTTTTGCTCTGTAAGTAAAACTTAGATCATAGTATTTCTCTTAGAGATAGATAGCAATATAGCAAGATAGTCTAAATGTTTTCTGCATTTATGAGAGACTGTCCTGCAATGTTGTTTTAAAATATTTCCTGTGATTCTGTATTGAGTTATTGAATATTGTCTTGTTCTTTTATTATTTATTATTAAATATATATTTAAACATTTGAATTGGGTTTGTTAGAGATATTTAAGGTCTTATAGTACTTGCATATATATATATATATATATATATATATATATGTAATTGGTAACACTGTACATGCCCCTCCTAAATAGCCTTCAAGTCTTGGACACACTTACCATTTGGATAACAGTACCATTACACAGTAGACTTGGTCATCCTCTGGTAAGGGCCTTATAATAGCTGATAAGTAGTGGTTGGTGGCAGTGATTTCTACCTTATTGTCGTGGCAGAAGGGGGGCATAGTTAGTGAACCTGCGCCAGCCTTCCCCAGGAGTGTCCATGTGTTTGTATATAAATCAGATCTCAAAGTGTGTGTGTCATCTACTTGGGCAGGGACAGGAAGCACTGGTTGGACAGAGAGGGTGCTAGAGGTTTTGGCTTGACCACTCGGCTAAGATCTTAACCCTATAGCTGTGCCAGTGGGGAGTCTTATTGAAGATCTGGAGAGAGAGAGAGAGAGAGAGAGGGAGAACCAGCCCTAGACTGTGATGCGCTTAAGGGAAAATTGTACTTTACTGTGTGTGTACTTGTCATCCTCCCAATGTGCACATCCGTCACTGGTGTTAGTGGTGAGGGTTGAGGCTCCTTGATTACTGGGCCAGTGCAGGGGCATCATAGCATGAAACAGCAATACAGCAGTTTGTTGATATAATTAAAACCTATTCCGTTAAGCAGTTGCACACACACTAAACAGGGTGGCAGGTTCATTGTTTAGTACTCCATTACCTTGTTTTTGAATTCCTCCACTTCACTTAGCATGTTATAGTAAGACAGCAAGTACCATTTCCTTCCCTGACCAGTTTAGACTAGCCTGAAGGCGTAACTCTGTGACCCATACTTTTGCAGACTCTGAGTCTTACTTCCACATGGTGCTGGTGCAGCAGGGAGTTGTCGTTGTGGGGGATGATTGATGAATGTGGCAACAGCAGTGATGTCACTTGGCTTAACACATTCCATTAATGACACTGGCATACCAGTGAGTTGGCTCTTCTAATACATCTCAGCTGCCCAGAATTTCATAGAATTTGCTGATTTTTTTGCATCATATTTTTAGTCTGTTGCTTATAAAATTTGTGGTTTTCTTGCAAATCATTGAGGACTGGAATCGTTAAATACTGACAGACGTTTGAGTTTCAGACTTTGGATCCTTCAGAAAATGCATGCTAATGCAAAACCAGTTATTCTGTCAACTTCCCAAGTTTATAAAGAACAATGTTTAAAATCTCTCCCTGATTTTTGGCCTTTGTACCTTGTTTTTAACTTTGTCCAGAATTCTTATGCTATGAGGTTGAGAGGTATGGGTACAGTGCATATGAAAGGATGAGTTATGGAGGGTTGGTAAACTATTGAATGTGTTAATGAGGCTCAGGGTTTCATTCTGAAGTCTGGTTATTGCCTAGGCTTGTAATAGATAGTCTACAGATTGATAACCTAGTATTTACCAATGAACACTGCCTGTGCCCATGAAGGGTGAATCAAGATGAATGAAATAACTGGAAATTAGACTTAAACACAAAACAACTATTGAGAGATGATGCATCTGCCACTTGGTGATCTCTTTTTTTCAACTTCTTGTAGGGACGAGCATATGCTCTGCCTGATGGTGCTTCTGACCCTATTCATAGTCTGATAATAGACTACTTGAAGCAAGACTTATATAAGGCAGTATTTGCAGTTAATTTTTGTTATGTTAGAGAAGTTTGAATAGATCTGGCCTGGATAAATAATTTCATTAAACCTTGTGCATAAGACACTGGCATGGACCAAAGTAGGCTTGTTTTCCGTGAGCATGAGAACTGAGGAGTTTATGAGCAGGTGCAAATGAAGTGAGGGAAGTCCTGCTGATAATGATTGTCACACATTCCTCCTAAAAGAGCTACACATGAGGAAAGCACTCTTATATCTGTACTTCAGTAGTCCTTACTTATCTCATTTATAATACCACAGGATTGGTTTGGAAGTATTTGTTTGAAATTTGTGACATTCACACATTACTTCCCTCCACAAAGGTAGCATTGATTTGTTTCTGTAGTGAACAATGCAAAGACAGGTAGTTGCATTTAATAGTTTGCAATATGATTCTGCTGAGTTTGCAGTGACAGTTTTATCTTAACTGTTTTACATTATTTTTTGCACAGGGAGTGATGCTTCTGGTAATTTTGGTAAAAGACGTAGTTCTTCCTCTCTCACAGAGTTCCGGAAAGATTCTTCAGACATTGAGAATACATATACAACACGGAAGAGTCATTCAGTAAGCATTTTCTTTATAAATGTAAAAAAAGGACATATGCATCTGTGCATGAAAACAGACACACGGATACACACACACACACACACACACACACACACACACACACACACACACACACACACACACACACACACACACACACACGTCTACATGTATCTTTCTTTAAGATGGCTGTTGAAGCATATCCTTATTTCAGGACTTAAATGATCTAACTTTAGTACTTGGTTAGTTTGAACCAGATTTCTTAAACAGTCTTCCCATTGGACTACCCCCATCAGGATCACCCCATTCATTTTTTCAGTGTATAAGCAGTAGTCATCAGGTGCTGTCCCATTTTTCTTGTTTAGAGACAGTGTCAGTTGAGTATATGTTCATCTTTATAATTGCCTTTGGTTGTTTGGGTTGTATCTTCTCCAGGATACAACAACCAGCCAGTCTTCAAATAGCTGTGGCTCCCTCCCACACCTACACTCAGACTGCTGATTAGCTAATCCTTGGATAGAAGTCAGCAATTAGAGAGTAGAGTAAGAGCGTAGGCAGCTTCAGTACATTCTTGTTACCTAAAGGGAAAGCAGTTTTGAGGCTTCACAGGAGCAACAATTTATCACAGCTTTAATTTCTGATAGATAAGCCCCCATAGTGGAACCCTTCCACACAGAAAATATTTTAAATATTTTTAATGTGCATTTTTTTAAAGTGTACTGACAGTTTTATCAATACCAGAAGTTTCTTGTCAGAAGCTGCTGTTTTTAGAAAGGGGATGTTTGTGTGAAGGAAAAATGTACTGCTTTTGAGACATTTTAACTGAAGTGTAAGAATTTAAAGATTGGGAAGTGTTTTATGCATTTAAAATGGTATTTGACTGTTTTGGTGCTTCTGTACACTTCATTACAACTTACCTTCATTATTTTACTGCTTGAGACATGTTATTTGAAGGTGTTATATTTAATTAAAGGGAAGTATATTCTAGGGCTAGAAATGTATTTTATATTTAGTGCTTGTGTACAGTTCATGACAACTTACCTTTGTTTCTTGTTTTCTCTCAGTGAACTTTCTGTGAAAGGGAGAGTTCTGATAGGCTTTTTGTGTACTGCTTTTCATCTTTGAGGGAATATGTGGAGAAGTGTAACTGTGTGTTATTGTGAATACTTGTTTGACAATTTACCTTCCGACTGGCTCTTTCCAGCAGTGCTTAGTCACAATCAGGCTTCTTCCTCGGCTACAGCATGGATTCTTACATAGTCTTGCTGTCTCTTCTACCACTAAAAGTAAAAAACAACACAGCAGAATAAGAGCCCTTGCATATACTCCAGACTCAGACAATGCCTCAGCCACTGGTGGGTGGCTCTGTAGTTGCCATTTGTTGTTCCTCAGTCTACATACTGTTTTTTCCAGGTTCTTCTGGTGTAGTCCATTCCACCATGGATTAGGGGTTAGCCAAGTCCTCTGCAGCTGTTCCAGTATCCAGTTTGGCCAAGAGAGTATGGTCTTCTGTGGGTATGGGAGTTTCTCCAAGAATTTTTTCTCAGAGAAGCCGGTGAAAGAAATCTTTTGCCTGACATCTACTGCTGTCCAACTCCTTAGCTAAACAGTGGAACTCTCTCCCCACACACCTACGCAACCTACCTAACCATACAAATTTCAAATTTCAGCTACTCTCTCATCTTTCTTCCAAATGGGAATGCCCATGCCATGCTCCAACTTAAACCCCTCACTCCACCTTGCACTGACTCATCCAACTGCCTCTACTATTATTTCATCCCACCCAAAACAATCCCTCCCCTACTAAAAACTAATTTTATCTCTAATATCTATTATACTGTACTCTCTGATCTCAAATATACTTTTACCCTTTCCATGCATAATGTTTCCTAACCTACTAATGACTAGTAGCTATATATTTTGAAATGTTAAACCTACAACTGAGTTTATAACAGAAATATTCACTTTATGTAAATGTTGAAATTTCTGTATTGAATTAGGTCTTTTCATTTTTGTAACATTGTGACAAGCCAATTGCAAATATCATGGAGCTCATCTGTAAATGTTTAATTAGCTGTATGAACTATGTCTTTTTGTAACATGTGAAATGTAACTTGCAATTATTGTGGAGCTTTTCTCCCCCGGCCTCCACTGAAAATGGGCTCTTCTTGGCCCAGTGGACTTCCCCGGTCATCAAACTTAAATAATAAATACAATTTCTAATCTGTCTCGTGTCTAAACCTGCCTTGAAGAGTATGGTTGTACATATACTATGTCTAGGGCCACTATTAGTGCTGCTGTATTTTTTTAACACCTTTATTAAATTATCACTTAAGATATAGGCACATATACATTAATATAAAAGAAAATAAACATATTAAACAATTTCCATTTACATATGCATCAGATATGGCCTTTTTTACAACTGTCATCCGTCCAACAATACATAAATTGCACAATTCTTGCCTGCTCTTAAACCTCACTCCTCCCCCAGAACATTATTCTGAATGTGCTGTTTCCACAATTTCCATTTATTTCTGTGTACTTTGCTCTTCCCTTTTCTAAAGTTCCCACTTCCTGTTCTTTTATCTCTGTTAAAATATTCAGTACTTCAAGTACAGTTGGTTTAGACTTTGATTTCCATTTTGTAGTAATAGCTTTTTTGGCAGCTACCAGAATTAAACTTAACAAGGCCTTACTATAGCTAGGCATTTCAGATCTAGCTCAAAAGAATAATTTCTTTAGTTATACCCATTTGCTCACCCAGTATTACTTTTTTAAGAAAAATTGTATTGATTTAACATATTTACAGTATATGCACAGAGAGAAAGAAATTTTGTATCACATACTGTTATACAGTATTAGGAGTACATGGAATCATCTACATAATCTTAGACAATTAACACATTAAACGTCTTGGTATTTCAGTAGCAACATTTCAAGTTATGTAAATGTAAGATCCAGTTTTAACATATGCTTTGGAATTTTTTTGTGACGTGCCCACACTGAAAGTCTTAGTATTATTTATAGATCTTATTCTAATCACTTCTTTTTCAGTTTTACATACTGTTGCTGTTAAATTTATAAATTCTTTGAAAATAGGAACTGAGTTGGATTTCCATTTTTGTAATAACATTTCTAGCTACTGCTGAAAGACTCCAAAACAATTTTTTTTTGCTTTTAAAGATCATTCATTAAAATTATTTGATCTAGTTAAAGAACAAGTATCAGGCAATAACACCTTAAAAACAAACTTAATTCTTTGCAATATAAATTTAATTTTTCACAATCCATAATCGTGTGCCCAGTCAGCTTTTACATCTTTACTACATCTCCAACAAACTGAAGAAATCATTTTACTAAACTCAGAGATTTTATAGGGAGTAAGAAACATTCTATATATATTTCCACGGAGAAAAAAAACTTTCTAGTATAAATTTGAAGAAGTTTGATTAACCGATTTAAGTAACAGTAACAAAGTTTTATTCTTATCATCCATTGAGTCATTTAATCCATTACTGTCTGAAAAGTGCCAGAATTTTTCTTCAAAGTTATTATTATTTGTAATTAACTTACGTAACTTGGACAAGCTTCCTTTGTAGGTCAGTTTACCTACAATGATAGCATTCATATATTCATGTAGTAGGAGAATAGTATTCTGCTCCTCTTCACTAATATTGTCTGCAAATTCATTTACTTTCTTACTGATGAATAATATTAACTGGCAAACAGGTTCGTTCAACTTACAATGTTTCATTAAATATTCTGATGATTTAGCTTTTCCTTTTTCAAAGCAATCAGATTATAATAGTATTCCATTCCTTTTCAGTAAATTCATTTTGACATTGCTCCAGGTTTCCTTAAATCTAGAGGTGTGTGCAATGGGAAGGCACAAACATTTCCATTTTGAAGTTAATGGGATTTTAAAAACATATTTCTTAACTGTTTTAGGAATTTATTTCATATATGAAGAGTCTAAAGATTGAAATGATTTCCTTCTAAGGTAATTTTTATTAACCAGATTAAAGGATTGCTACATACTTCTAATTTATCACCTCTGATAAACTTATAAGAATTTAGTATAGTCTGCTCTTGAATTCTTTTCCATTGACTAGTATAAGTTGAGTGTATCCAGAGTGTAATAGAGTTATTTTTTTAGCAATGGAAACTAACATCACCAGCTAATATCACCATAATCTCATAATTTTATATGATTTCTATAAGCATTTCTCGGCTTTGTAGGATACCGTAAGAATAAAGGTAACATTTTTTTCCATTTTTCTTTTAAAGTTTTTTTTGTCAGTTATTAAAGCTATTGAATGCAATTGATATATGTAGATATATATAAAATCTTGGGTAATATAACCATTTTAACAAGTAATAACCTATCCTCAAAAGTAAAAAAAATCATTCTATTTTTTTAATAGTACGCAAAACATCTTAATTTTTTTCAGAATTATTATTAATAATCTTACTCAGATCTTGATAGAGTTTTATTCCTAAATATTTTAGTTTTTTTTCCTTCCCACTTATCTTTAAACTTACTTTCTAGTAATTGATTTAACACCAGAGTTTCAGTTTTATTATTATTAAATTTCAGCAGTAATATCAAACATTTATCGATTTCCTCGTCTATTTTTTCAATTGAATAATTTAAATCTCCTGTAATTAATAACATATCATCTGCAAAAAGCTGCACTTTAGATTGAAAATCCTTATTAATTGAGAATCTATCATTCATTTCCTTGCTTCGTATACTGTTAGCTAAAGGTTCAATAACTAATGAAAATAGTAGAGGGGGCAAGGGACACCCTTGCTTTGTGCCTTTGTTTATTGTGAATCCTTGAGAAATGTAAGATTCAGTTTTAACATATGCTTTGGAGTTTTTTTGCGACGTGGCCACACTGGGCCAGTAATCGAGGAGCCTGAATCCTCACCACTGACACTGGAGAGGGACACTCACTTGGAATACAAATGGATACACTCAGTATTACCAGATGCAGACGTCTCTGCATCAGGCACACAATTTCCATTAAGAGCACACAGGGGACACAGTCAGCTCAGGGACTGGATTTGTCTGTCTCCCTCCAGGTCCCCAATAAGCCTCTCCACTGACACTATGAAACCAGTACTTCATGTCCCTGCTCCAAGTAGCTGACACATACACTCTTTGAGATATAATTTTCACACACACACACACACACACACACACACACACACACACACACTGGTGTTTACTGTAAATATACATTTAGTACTTTTGTGTTCTTTTATTAAAAAAAACACTGATGGAAAGTTTCACACAGTTATAGAAAAACAGTGCTTCTACTCTCACTATATAGTTCTTGACTAAAGAGAATTACTGCTCCATAGTTAAGTTACTTACTGACTAGAGCAAGGCAAGATGATTTGAGTGAGTGTTCCTTGTTCTCATATCCAAGACAGAATGCATAATGCTTCTATGACTTCAGTCTCCTTTAATGTTAAAACATTATTTCTGTACAGAATTACATCACATACATCTGGTCATCTGACTCTGTTTCCCACACTATCCCCCATCACTAGAAGCTACCAGGGTTTAGCACCTATGTGTTACAATACACACAAATAGAGTTTTGCTCACATTTGTTGCAGCTGCTAGAAGTTATAAAACCATAAAACCATGCCCCTCTTCCTACAGGAACTACAACCTATTCTCTAGCACAGACGTTGCATCCTTCTCTGGCTCCATTCAAAACTGTGGGATAATATCTTTATGGCTTAACCCATAAAGTAATTTAAATTCAAGAATATTTTGCAAAGTCAGGTGGATTAAGATTAACCTCTTAACTTCCTTTATATGCTGTTACAATGTATACATTTAAACAGTTACAATAAGGCATGCACATTTCTTTTCCTTCCAGCAGGGCACACTGTTGATACATTTTAACACAAGCAAACCTCACAAAAACATTTTCAGCACAAGTATCTATACAAATCAGTTTGATATACAAATGACTTATAATAATTTACAAAATTCCAGCTAGCTGTGCTGGCATATGTTCTACTGCCCTGTTTCTCTTGGCATGGCTGGTAGTCCCTGCTATTGTCACATGTCCCCCTTGAAGACTCAAGCTAGTTTTTCAGCTGTCCCTTGAGAAACATTGAGAGGACTGAGTCTGTCTGAGCATCCATTATCCCATACCATATCTTGAGATTCCATCTGCCTTGGCATTGCTGACCCCACTACAGTGCTGCACTGTCATATATGCCTGCAACCCTAGGCTCCACCATAGTAATTTGGGATTTTGCTGGCTGGCTCATTGTAGCCATAGATCCCCCTCAGACTTCTCCTGCCTCCTACTGCAAATATTTAGCACCAAGGCCTCCCTATATTGGTAAGGTGTCATCATGTTAACATGGTACAATTTGTGCCCCTGCCTCCTGCCTAGCAGTTCTACCATATAGTTAACATCACTGATCTTCCTTACCACTTTAAAGGGTCACTCCCAAGCTGCCTGCAGCTTATTGTGTCTGACAGGAATGAGAACCATCATTTGCTGTCCCACAGCATACTCTCTGGCTCGAACATTCCTGCAATACCAGGTCTTTTTCTGCTGTTGGGCTCCTGCCATGTTCTCCTGGGCCAAGCCCATGAGATCCCTAAGCCTTGTTCCGAGGTTTAGGACATATACCACAACAGATTTCTTGTGGGATTCACATTTACCCTCTCACTTATCACAAATCAAAGGTCCCCTCACCCTGTTCCCATACAGCATTTCAAAGGGTGAAAAGCCTGTGGATTCCTGCTGTACCTCTTTGTAAGCAAATAGCAGATGGGGTAAATATTTGTCTCACTCTGTCTTAGACTGGTCTGCAAATGCCCATAACATGGTCTTTAGTGTAGAGTTTAACCTCTCCACAAGACCATTAGTGTGGGGATGGTAGAGGGTGGTCTTTAGGTGCTTTACCCCACAGTGCTTCCACAGACAAACCAGCAGGTCTGACATGAAATTGGCACCTCGGTCAGTCAGTATTTCTCTTGGGAACTTACCCTGCTAAAAATCTCTAACAAAGCATTTGCCACCTTTTCTGCCTCAGTGGAAGACAGAGCCACTGATTCAGGGTATAATAGCATAATCTACTACCAGCAGAATATAAGTCTTCCCTGTAGAGCTTGGGGTACTCAGAGGCCCCACAGTATCCATAGCTACCCTCTGAAACAGCTCCTCAGTCACAGGCAAAAGCTTCGACCTTGTCTCCTGCCTTGCCTACATTTTGTCTTTGCTCCCAGGACCTGCAGCACCCTGTTACATCCCTTGCAGTCCCAGGCCAATAATTGTTTTGCATAATATGTCTCTTGATATGCTTTATGCCCATATGACCTGCAAAACGAATGTCATGGGCTATGGCTAGATGTGCCAGACTGTTCTCTCTAGGCCAGTGATGGCGAACCTTTTGGGCTCAGTGTGTCAACAATTCATAAAATACCTATCTTGTCTCTGCTGGCATGTCACCTCCCCCTCTGAACAAAAGAGAAACAATTCTTGACATATTTTAAAAAAAATATATAGTCCAATCATGTGCGCTTTCCTGTATTATAAAAGTAAAACAAAAATCAGTTACTTACAATAGGGAAAACGATATGTGCATTAATAATTGGGCTTAAAACAGTGCACAAAAAAATTACTCTACTTTTAATAGTAATGAACTGAAAAAAATATGGAACACATTGCATTTGATTTGATTAACATCAGTTAATGACTTTTTTGTTGCTGAGTTTTAATAGATAAGTGAAGGGTCACATATTTCTTGTATTTTTGTTCATTCAATTTATTTGGTAACTCGGGTGTTGGTGAACACTGGTGTGTCACCCAAAATGTCTTGGCGTGTCACCTTTGACACTCATGTCATAGATTCGCCATCACTGCTCTAGGCACTGCCAACTGCTGTATTACCTTACCCTCTAGCTGTTCCTCAGGGGTCCACTCTCTATATACAGTAACCCTTTGTTCCACTGTACAGACTCCCCTTTTCCTTGAGAATCAGGTACCTCCCTCGCTCCCTCCCTCATGCTTGTTAGTGTAGGATCTGAGTGCTGAGCCTGTCTTAACTCTGCTTTTGTGACTCTTCCCAGCTCCTCTTCCATAGGAAGTCTGGTATCCTCTGCAGCGGTGCCTCACTGTCAGCCTTGGTACTAGCACTCACCTCTGCCCTTGTAGCCACTCTGTCCAAGGGTGGCTCACCTTCAGCTGCTACAGGGTAGCTCCCTCCTTGAAACAGTCACACCATCATCACTGACTTCAGGTATGCTGTCTGTCTGAGTCTCATTCAGGCTACCAGACCCACATGCCTGTCTCCAAGCCTGACTGTGCAATAACTGCATGCACACAAGGTACTGCATTATCAAAATCATTCCCTGTCAGGGCACATGCAGAAATATCCTGAAACACACCTACTTGCTTGCTTCCTTTACCACTCTCCCAGTCAAAGTGAACCCTGGCCAAAGCATTTGGAATGGGGTCCCTCCTAAATCTCTGACTAGAGTGGACTGCCCAGTAAGTACTACTCTACTTTAACCCCTGCAGGCTTCACAATGGTTATGTCATAGGCTGTCTCTCTCTTAGCAGTGGTCTGTTTTCCATTCACTAAGATAGGATATATAACCTCTTTTGATAGTTTGGTACCCCTGTTGTCTCCAGGCAACTTACCACCGACATACTGTTATTCCCACTTGCTGGCTGCCTCGCCTTTTGTTCCCCACCTTGCCTCGATGGACATGTATATGATACATGCCCCACTGGTTACATTAAAAACATTTAACCCTTGATCCCGGCCATGTACCTGAACTAGTGGCCTCCCTGTTACTGTAGGACTCTGTTGGGGTGGTTTAGGCTGCCCATCTTGTGTTCCTTTATATCCATGTGGAGCACTGGGTATCCCTTTCCTGTGCAGTTATGCCTTGTTTGCTAAGTAGAGAGCCCCTTTCTTCCCCAGCTCATCTGCTCCCTAGTTGAGTTACTTACTGAATAGAGCAAGGCAAGATGATTTGGGTAAGTGTTCCTTGTTGTCTGATCCAATGCAGAATGCTCCTGAGACTTCAGTCTGCTCTAATATTAAAACATTATTTTTGTACAGAGTGACATCACATACAACTGGTCATCTGACTCTGTTTCTCTCACTATCTCGCATCACTAGAAGCTACCAGGGTTTAGCACCTATGTGCTACAATACACACAGATAGTGCTTTGCTCAGATGTGGTGCAGCTGCTGGAAGTCATAAAACCATGCCACTCTTCCTATAGGAGCTACAACCTATTCTCTAGCACAGGTATTGCGTCTCTGGCTCCATTCAAAACTGTGAGTAAAATCTTTTGGATTAACCCATAAAGTAATTTAATTTCAAGAATATTTTGCAAAGTCAGGCAGATTAAGATTAACCTCTTCACTTCCCATATATGTTGTTACAATGTATGCATTTAAACAGTTACAGTAATGCATGTACATTTATTTTCCTTCCAGCAGTGCACACTGTTGATACATAAACACAAACCTCACAATGCATTTTCAGCACAAGGATCTGTACAAATCAGTTTGATATACAATGACATATAATTATTTACAAAACTTCAGCTAGCTGTGCTGGCATATGTTACAAATCCATTGCCCTATTTATCCTGGCATGGCTGGCAGTCCCTTCTATCATCACATCTGTATACAAGTTTTTTAATATTCCAATAAATTGTTCTGGAAATGCCAGTGCTTCTGAAGTTTTAAACAAGTATTCCAATCTACAAAACCAAAATCTCTCTTGATAACTAAGCTAATTAAGAGTCAATTTTTTGCTCATTCCTTTTGCTAAATCTAAGATAGTTACTACCTTTTTATATTATCGTGTAGTAATCTATTTACTCTAAATCCTGTTTTATCTTTATTAATTCTGAGTTATAGTAGATAAATTAATCCTGTAGTGAAAATGAAAGTAAATATTTTAGTCTTTATTTAATAATGAAATAGGTCTATATGAGAAAAGTAGCTCATTATCCTTTTCTTGATTAAGTATAGGTGAGATTACATAAAATTTCCATGAGGGAGGAATTATTTTGTCACTCTGAATTATCGTGAAAATACCTCTTAGTATTTTAAAATATTTAACAGAAGCAGACAGTATATTTCCATACTTAAACTATCTAACCCTGGAGATTTACCATTTTCCCTTTTCAAAGCTTCTTTAATTTAGGGTAATAGGCTTATTCAACAGAGATATTTGTAGTTTATTGGTAACATTTTTATTTAAATACTTATCAGTTTTATAATCATCAGGATTATTAGTTTTGTCTTTATTATAATCCCTGAGAATTTTATAAAAATATTAAGCATTTCTTCTATGTCTGAAGTAAGCTTATTAGTGTGAGGATTTTGGATATTATGGATGTCTGCCTTTCTGCTTAACGTCTTACTCCTGTTAGCTAATCTATACAGATTCTTTGAAGTCTATGTATAACTGTGCAGTTTTACTTTTTCTAAAGCTATTTCCATTGTGATATTTTTCCCCTGAATTTCTTACTGTCTTCAGTATTATCTAATTTCATTGTTTGTTGTTCAAATATCGCTTTATATATTTCATCTTGTATTTCTAACAACTCTTTATCCTACTGTTTCATTTTATTACTAGCACATCTTCTCATTTTACTTTTATTATGCATTTTAAGGGGGCCCATAATACGACTTTACTAACCTGACCATTATCATTCAATGATTAAAAAATTCTCAATTTAGTCCTTAAATTCTTTTAGTTTTATCATACATACTAGGATTCTATAAATAATCTGAAATTTTCTAGTATCCATTAATACAAAGTCCATTAAATCAGGTAAAGGACATGGAATGGTTTTAAAATAATTCACTTTATTATTATTATTAAGTAAATTTGTAGAGGCATAAATCCTACTTTCATCCCATGTGCTTAAGAATAATGAGTGAAGAACAATGACTTATCTTCTACTTTTACTGTTAAATCAACTAGATTATTGTTAGTAATCCATTTGGTTAGTGTTTCAGCTGATGGTAGTTGTATCTTGTATACTAGATATACAATTAAAATCCCCTTCTAAAATTAAACTACCTTTCCAATGACTTTGTAATAAGTGTAAGCGATTCTTATACACTCTTGCACCTTTTCCAGGGATACAGTAAAAATTAGGTAGTGTATAGAGTTTGCCATTATCTTTAATTGCTACAAATTCATATATTTCTTTGGCATCATTAATGGATTTCATGACACTAGACATTGCAGTCGATTTTCTCCAAAGTATAGCAGTTCCATTACTCTTTTTGTTAAAAGAGGCAGATGATAGCATTTTGTAACCTAGAGTATTTAAATATTGTATATGTTTATCTGTCAAGTGAGTCTCTTGCAAGAATATAATGTCTTCTCTACTTAATTTTAGATATCTCATTAATGATTTCCTTTTGTTGCCATTATTTATTCTATTTACATTAATAGATAATAGATTACAATTATTTGTACCCAAATTTCTTTTAAGTGATTATATGACACACTTATGCACCATATTTATGTAATTGTATATAAGATTGTAATGCATTCCTCCAACATGATCTTAACATTCCACATTTTTTGAATTCTTCCTTTCTAGTGTTGTTGCCTCAACAAGAGGTTCTCCTGTTCGATTCTCGGCTGGAGTGCCTTCTGTGTGGAGTCTGCATGTCCTCCCCACAGTCGAGTGGTGTCCGAAAGACATGCGTGAATGTGCGTGCCTTCGCTGAAGGTTGGGCATCGGGCTGGCAACTCGGCACCATAAAAATCGACTGCCAATCATTAGCGGACCGAATTTCCGCTGTGACGACCCCTAACTGGGAAAAGCTGAAAAGACAAACAAACCTTTCTACAAACTAAACTAGTAAAACTCATAAATAAAAACAGAAACAAATGTACAACTGTAACTGTATATATTATTAATAAAACACAACCTACCATGGATACCGAAGTACCTAGATTGCCTGTTGGATAGACAAACTACTATACTATCTTTCCACCTACCAATACCTACAGATTCATCAAAAAATAGCCAAAAGCTGCTGTGATTTACAGATAATTAATATAATATGTTATACAATTTAAAAATAATGAGACTATTAATTTAGCTGTATATTTTGCCATTTAAAACTGTTCCCCCATTACTACCTAAAAGTTTAATAATGCTCCTCTGTTGATCACAAATATTAAATAATCCGACAAATAGTGTACTATATACATATTTATGTAATAGTACCATAATTAATATTTAAATATTCCTAAATTATTCACTCATTTAATTTTATTATAACTAAATCTCTAAATAAATAAGTAGAACAGAGTAGGATGTGAAGAGATAATGATGTCTGTAAACTTACAGGTAATCTTATCTTACTAAACTACTATACAATAGGAAAATCAATATGTATATATATATATATATATATATATATATATATATATATATATATATATATACACACACACAATTATCATGCTAAAAGGTATGTACATATTTTATAGATCTAACAAAGGTCTGAATTAAAATAATTTTAAAAGTACAAGTGTCTGTATCTTAAAGTTGTGTAACACTCTTAGTATGAAAAATATAAAAATATTTAAAAGTCCTTTTGCTTATTAAATTAATTCATAAAATATAAGAGAATGTCTTGCTGTTCTAAAAAGTCAAAAACATTGCAGTGTATATTATAAAAATAAAAGTGACAATGTGCTTAATTCAAATCACATTCTCCCTTCAGACATCTTGAAAAATCTACTTTATTTATATCAAAGTGGATGTGCTGATTCAGCAATGCAACACTCAATTTTCATCTCTAATTTACGAGATTTTGAGTAGTTTTAGTAAAGCTAGTAACATACAATGTATGAAAAGCTTCAAAGTTCTTATGACCAAGCTTCAAATGTCAGCTTTCGGAATATTTTTGAATATTTTTATATAATTTTCTACGTAAATTATATGAAATTTTGTACATTCACATTTTTGCCGTATGCAGGTATATGTTTTATATATATATATATATATATATATATATATATATATATATATCTTGCTTATAAACAGTTTATTTAAATTTATTTTTTCTGTCTTGTTTGTCGACTGATATTCTACCTTATTACTCATATTTCTAAAATCTCCCATCAAAGAGATATTTAGTCATCAGCTTTCTATTAAAGAATGCAGTGTGTGTGTATATTTCTTAACTTAGTAATACTGCTCTTTTGTTAATCCTATATAGTAGATGTTTGATTCTTTGTGCATTTGCATATTATTTATAAGATGTTTACTCTTCTTATTAATTCTAGTATTATAACCAGTCTTGACTCTATATATATCTATATATATATATATATATATATATATATATATATATATATATATATATATATATATTTTTTTATATATATATATATATATATATATATATATATATATATATATATATATATGCATTCATATATATATATATATATATGAAAATAATTCCTGCTTGTTTAATTTGAATGTGTGTTTTTAGCTATTGTGAACTGCTGCTCTAATCTAAGCTTCACATCCTGACATTAGAATTTGATTTCATTGATATTTGATCTAATTGCAGCTTGAAAGCCCTCCAGGTGTAGCATCTCTAAGCCACTGAGGACCTGATCGCTTTGCCCCCCCCAACTTGTGTGAGCAAGGAATCCTCTCACTCCAGCTAAAAGCAAAGAAAACGCTAACCAGTAGTCATCCAAAAATAGACTGCAGCCCCTGGTTTAACTCCAGGAACCTTGATGCCGCTTGTGTAGTAGCCACTGAGGACCTAATCACTTTGGGTCCCCCCTCCCCCACTTGTGTGAGCAAGGAATCCTCTCACTCCAGCTAAAAGCAAAGAAAACTCTAACCAGCAATCATCCAGAAATAGACTGCAGCCCCTGGTTTAACTCCAGGAACCTTGATGCCGCTTGTGTAGTAACCACTGAGGACCTGATCACTTTGGGTCCCCCTCCCCCACTTGTGTGAGCAAGGAATCCTCTCACTCCAGCTAAAAGCAAAGAAAACTCTAACCAGCAATCATCCATAAATAGACTGCAGCCCCTGGTTTAACTCCAGGAACCTTGTTGTTGCCACTTGTGTAGTGTAGGTGCCAGCTATTGTAACTACTGTTATGCCTTGTTAAAATCTGTTACAGTCAGCTAGAGTGCATACCCCAGGGGCAACAGGTGCAAACCTTCTTCCTCTTAGCCCACCCCCACCCCTTTCATCCGTTTCACTGTTGATAATTTGTTGTATGTTAAGGTATTTAGCCCCTTTTAATAGTCATAACCTTTAGTCTCTCCTCCTCAATATTTGTTCTTCACTAAACACCAGACAGAGGTGCAAAGTCTCCAGCTGCTTTTATCTTTAGCTACATTGTGTGCAGCATGCAATGAGCAAAGGGGAATTCAGATATAAAAGAGAATAAAATCTGCCATTGCAGACTAGTAAGCAGCATACAACTTCCACCTGTGGTGTATTGCTACACATAGTTTTTCTTGGAGAAACCTTCCAGTCCTTGAACAAGGGTGCCTGTATGTTTACCTTATTTCCTTGGCTGTCCTTGATAATTAGCTAGGATTAGCAGAGTCCCTTGGATTCTCCCCTGCTACTTTAAATTCCAATTGAAGGCCCCCCCCCCCCAAGTGATTGCTCAGGTAAAACACACCAAAGGTTTTAAAAACCCTGGATGCCATATTTAATATAATTGCAGCTGAAAGCCCTCCAGGTGTAACATCTCTAGTAAGTGTCCCTGGACTAGCTGATATTTTTTTTAGCTAAGTTCTCTCTGGAAGGTGTAGCCCTGCTCCACTCACTTCGCTCCCCTCCCACCCCCTATATCATTACTTTTATATCTATCCATACAACCACACCCCCTCACTTCCTCCCAAATCCCCCACCCCTCTACTTCCTATTCTCATACTACCTCCCTTCTTTGCTCCTCCCTACACTTACCTACTATCCACTATCAAAGACTACTATACCTTACTCCCACCCCTTCCTCTTATCCTCTGTTCTACAGCCCATAAAGTGACATGTCTCTTACAACTCGAACTATAATTTTACCTTCCCTACTCCTTATACTCTATCACCTCACCTCCTATCACTCACAATTACCTACTTCCATCCCTCAAACACCACTCTTAACTCAAGTACTACACCACAACCCTATCTACTAATTTGTCCCTACATCCTTCCGCCCACCACTCCCATTCCTAAAATAAAACTATCTCCACCCTCCCCTTTAAAACAAACAAAAAAAAACAAAACAAAGTCTATTTACTCAAATTAAAACCCCATTACAAGCCTTTACTTCTCTCTGGTGACATTCACCCTAACCCAGGTCCTACAGACACTATCCTGAACAATAACCCCCCCTGTATCTAAACCTGCCAACCCCTCCAACCCACAAAACAAGTACAATTCTGCACTATCAATGTCAGGAGCCTTGTAAATAAAGTTCAAGAACTCCATTCTTGGATAGCTAATTGTACTCCTGACATAGTTACCCTAACTGAAACATGGTTAAAACCACACCATCTGGACAGTGAAATCATCCCTCCTGGCTATAATACCTTTAGATTAGATCAACCTAAAAGAAAAGGAGGAGGAGTCTCCATACAATACTCCAATCATTAGACTTACCCTTCTTCTCACCAGCTGAACTCCTACTGACCAACTTCAAACTTAACAGTTTCAACACCATAACTATCGCAGCAATCTATATTCCCCCTGGTGATAATATTAACATACTTGAGAACATCCTATCTCACCTCTCACATACCATCCACAGTGAAATAATTATACTGGGAGATGTAAATATTCATTGGCTTACAATACAAGCTCCCAACACTACTTCCTGTGTAAACGTACATGGGTTCGAGCAGCTAATCACAACCACAACCTACATTAATAAATTTCATCTACCTAGCTCTCTTCTTGACTGGATATTGGTCTCCCATCATCAAAACTATCACAACTCCCAAACCCTTCCAAATGTCCTCAGCGACCACTGCCCTATAACAGTTACCAGGCATGCTCCCCACCGTACCAAACCTAACCAATTTATTACCACCTGCTCACTTTCTCATTTCTGTCCTAACTCCTTTATTCACCAACTTTCCAAAATTAACTGGTCTTACCTCACCACTCTTCCTTTAGATGAAGCTTGTCCACTCCTTCAATACTACATTCCTAAACATTCTTAACTCCCTTGCTCCTCTTCACACAGTTAGAATCAAATCTAATACTGCTCCCTGGCTCACTAAATCTACCAGAACCCTCATGAAACACCAGGATAGGATTTGGAAAATGTGGACTAAAACTAGGACCCCTTCTCTTCTTCAGAAATTAAAGAACTTAGAAATAAAATAAAAGAAATCATCCATTATGACAAAATAAATTTCTATGCCAATCCTCCCTCTACTCTTAAATCAGACCCAAAGAAATTATGGAGCTCTATTAAACAGACTCTTCATCCAGGAAACCCTTCCTCTCCTAACCCATGTCCCAGTGCAACACCTGAAGACATAGCCAACAAATTTAACAATAATTTTATAAACTCAATAACCTCCATAATAAATCCCCCCCCCCCAGAAACAACACTAGCACCCCCGCAAACTCTATACTCTGCCAAACCCTCCTAACTCCTTCTGTCTAAAAGCAATATCAACTAACTATGTAAAGTCATTACTCTCTAAACTTAAGCCTTGCTCCCCATCTGTTGACAAGCTACCCTCTTACTTCCTGCAGATTGCCTCTGAACCTCTTGCCTCTCCTGTATCCATCTTAATCGACAGATCCATTTCTGAATCCTATGTCCCCACTGTATTGAAGAATTTCTTTACTCTATCCACTCACAAAGAGGGCAAATCCTCAGACATATCCAACTTCTGACTTATTGCCATACTCTCTCCACTCTCAAAAATCCTAGAAAAATGCATTCACAAGCAGGTAATGCATTACCTTCACCAGGTAAACCTTCTCACACCCACACAGTATGGTTTCTGTCCCAAGCATAGTACAACTACTGCACTCATATCATTCATCAACATAGTCTCTCTAGCTCGTGATAACAATAAACTTGTCTCATGCCTATTCCTTGACCTTTCTAAAGCCTTTGACACTGTCTCTCACCCACTCCTCCTAGATAAACTCATTAACTTACATTTCTCTTCCCCTACTATTTCCTGGTTCTCCAGCTATCTCTCAACCCGCCAGCAATCAGTTAAATGTCTCTCTGCACTATCCTCCCCTCTCCACTGTACAAATGGGAGTCCCCCAAGGGTCCATACTTGGACCACTACTCTTTAATATTTTCACCAACTTGCTCTACTCCTCTTGCCCCCAATCATCTCTTGTGCAATATACTGATGACTCAACTGTTATAACCATTGCTGACAACCCAGCTGACCTCCACTCAACTACCCAGGCATCCTTCCACACCATTGAAACTTGGCTTAGTGATAACAAACTAATACTTAATCCAAAAAAACTAAGTTCCTACTCTTCCTCCCTAAAAACATCATCACACTCAAAAGTACATTTACCATCTTGTTTTGCAAAAACACTATAATCTCAGCTGAATCTAGTACTAAATTGCTAGGTGTTAGACTAGATGATTAGCTTAAGTTTGATCTCCATATTACTAACTCGGTAAAAAGAACTCATCAGAAACTTGGACACCTTTTCCGTAGCAAGAAATACTTAACTAACACTGCCCGAATAACTCTCTTCCAGGCTTTATTACTCCCAACACTCCTGTACAGCTGCCACATATTCACAAACCTAAATTCTACACTTATTTCCAAGCTTGAAACTATCTATAATAAGATCGTCAGATTTGCAGCTAACCAAACCTACAAGTCACACCACTGCTTAGCACTACAGCAACTAGACTGGCTAGAATTTCCTCAGCTGCTTCAACTATACCAACTACAAATCATCCACTCTATTCTCTATCTACCCTCCTTCTGCCCCAGCCTGTCCGCCATCATATCCAAATATTCCCCTGCTAGGATGCTACGCAGCTCAAATCAAGAATTATTACACATATACAAACCCAAAACCAAAATAGGCTGCCTTCTCTATAACTATAACCCAGCTATATCCTGGAACCAACTCCACTTGGAAATAAAATTCCTCCAGCATAGCAAAAGTTTCAAATTAGCCACTAGGAAATACCTAAAAACAAAGTGGTCTTGCCACTGTAGCCAACCACCCTGAAACCCCCATCCTTTTACCACCTCACTCTTAATGTATCTCTAACAGTATTCCCCTGCCTCTTCTACCTCTTCCCTTCCTCTATCTCCAACCACTCTTAATTCTTACAGTCTCAAAACAACCTACCTGTCTAGTCTGTCTCCTATGCTCTACCTCCCCCACATCTCCTACTAGCCATTCCCACTTTCCTTTCTTGTTTCCAAACTGTTGTACAGCTAGATCCTACTCACTTTAAATAAGCATCTGCCTAACTATTAACTCATTTTGCTATAAGCAGCTTAAATAATATTGTAACTAGTCGCATTTTCTTCTGCTAATTGTTTAAAACCTTGTTTGTGACAACTCACATACTTGTTTGCCAATTGTTAATACTCAGTATAATTGAATTGCCTGAGGATCTTTTTTCCTCTCCAGGTCTCTTTTTGTAAGATCCTATAGCTGATTGTTACTACTATGTTACTAACATTTAATAAATTGTTTTCTACTCCAGAGGAGCTTTTCTCCCCGGGTCTCTGCTGAAAATGAGCCAAAAGCTCAGTCAGACTAACCCAGTTAACAAATGTAAAATAAATAAAAATAAAATAAAATTACAGCATGTACAAATGACAACTCAAAACGCACAGCAGTTGCTAATTTCCTCTGTAAGTTTCTCATTCTTCTTAATTCTTTTAAACTGTTCTAATCAGTAACAAACATTAACTTTACTTCTTCCCATTAATATGTACAGTTAGAGTTAGTGACACAACTGCGTAAGCTATTAACATCCAGCAAAATGTAAGTGAAGTATATGTCAGCAACAGCTCAATATAAAGCATTACTATAGCTTTTGTTTTACCAGTTCTTCACTTCTAAATAAATATTTAAAAATGTTATTCTGAGCAGTTTCTCACATGTATACTTGAAAATAAGTTCAAATCCTTTCTCCTTGTCATCACAGCCAAGATTAAGGCACTTCCTCTTTTCACAGTTTTCAGTGATGAACTTTGAGCTCTTCTAGAACCTGGGTTTTCTTCAGAACAATTTAAGGAGCAGGTAGGCAACAAGGCAAACAAGAATCAAACATTTCCACACAACTGGAACATTATTTTGTTCTTATGCTTTTTAAAGTGTTAATTGCTTAATAAACAACCTATGAAAGGAAGGTGTTATACAGGAACAAAGAAAACATTGCCAGCATTTTAACACTCCTAATTAGCATATTACTTAGATCTGACATTCACTTAACCCAGCAGTGCACATACTAATCAGTTAAAACGAATAAAATAACATTCTTAACTTATATAGTCTTAAAGTTACCAATTCTACTACTTACAGTTAAATGACATTCACTTACGGGAATCTTAAAGTCCAATACAAACTCTTTACTTAAAGAGTAAGTACATTGTTTCAAAAAAAAACACTCATGCAGTCAGATAATATAAATGACTTGATTTTAAGCTTTGTAATTTTAGAAGCAGTTTTCCAGGAATTCAGCTCACTCTGTCTCTTGAGGGATATAGTGTTCTAATCCAGTTATTCACTATTAAGGATTTTATTTTTGTTAGCAAAAATAGATGCCTTCTCTAGTGTGCCAAGTATGCCAAGTATTTTAGTTCATTCAGAAGTAAATAATTTGGTCTTTGCAGGAAACACCACAGTGGCCTTAATGTTGTTCTTTTTAAGTTCTTTAATCAGTAGTAAGCAGGATTTTATTCTACTCATTACTTTACTGGAATAATCATTGTCAAATCTGACTGAATGTTCATTATTTCAATAGGTAGGTTGGACTGTGCTGTTTTTAATAAATGATCGTTTTCAAACTGGACATAAACTATAATTGAATGCGATGGTGAATTAGCCTGGTTGTTAAGAAATTTATTATGTCTCCCTCATCCTTTTCAGGTATACTATATATTCTGATGTTATTTCGTCTCATTCTATTTTCTAAAGCATCAACTTTATCTATGAGTCAGTCATTTGTTAAAAAAGAAATTCAGTCTGAGCTTTATCATCAGTTATTCTCCCTTCATGATTGTTTAAATCTTCTGTCGAAGCAGATACAGTATGTGAGGAAGGTTGTAGTATTTGCCCCTGGCCAATTCCAGTCAGAATGGAGAAACAATGTTACCTGTACTAGAAGGCATTCACCACTATACTTTTTGGAAGATCCATCTGAAACGTCATAATGACCCCTAGGAATTGGTGGATAAGGTGAAAATGCATATATGAACATTCCCAACAGTGGGAATGAAAATGCTACTGCTGGTACAGAAGTTACTTAATTGTTTATTTTGAAAGGAGGCAGTCAGATCTATTGGATATGTTCACCACAACTGATACACTCCTGAAGACCCCCCCTTACTAAATTTCAATTTGTGAGGGTCTGTCCTAGCCCTGGGCAGCTGATATGCCACTATATTTTGCTCTAATGATATGCAAGATGCTTGGAGGGTTATACAGTGCAGTAGAGATAACTCCCACCAATCGAAGCCAGATTTCACATGGGGTAAAACCTCCCCGTCTAAAGCAGAGTTTAAAATTACAGCACACCACAGGGTTTCCTCCCTCCCCCTTTTTTGCTGATATTACATTCTCATTTGTGGTAGTAGGTCGTACGTTATTGGCAGTAATTAACAGTGCCAGAAATGACCACCTCAGTCAACAAGTGTGGGAAATTAATGCATGTGAGACTACGAAAAAGATATTGCATTTAATGCAATTGTGTCAAAGCAGGTGCTTCCAAACAAAATACAGCCTTGTGGCTTAAAATACAGAACCAGTATCTTTAGTTCAGTCTGATATCCTAGAAAACAGTATCTGATAGTAGCTCCCTCTTGATTCCTTCTCAAAGAAATATTTTCCAGCTTCTTCTCCATGTTGCTCTTCACTGTGGTCTATTGGGACTAATTCAGTCATGTTCATCTGTACTGTTAAAGTAATAGATGCAAATGAACAAAACACATACACTAAAAGTGAAGATATTACTCTCCCCAACTTATAGCTGCTTAAGTTTCTGAACTTGCCCAGTCTAATTTTATTTTGCACAGATGGTGCAAGTCCCCAAGGTCCCTAATTCTTCCTGCTGCTCCACTACAAAAAGCCTTCAAACTATGCCCTGTCTCAACTACAGATTGTGTAAAAAGACCTTGTTAAAATCTGTACTACTGAAGCTTTAAGTAAGTTAAGGCTTTTCATATAGCAGCTCTCTGTCACCTAAACTTTGCACTAAGAAATGTGACATACCACTTCTACAAGAATAGTTATTTCTAATTGTATTTGCAGACCCTAGCTTACAGAGCTACTTGTGCTGCTCCACTTAATGTATTATGGCAGTAGTTTCTTCCGTAACTAATTTCCTTCCCTTATCTAACTGATCTGTGTACTCTTCAACAATTTTTTCCTGAGCAAAATTATTACCATTAAGGGCTCTTAAGCCATTTTCTCTGGTTGTTTTTTTTTTTTTGTGTGTTATGCTAACTCAGTATTGGCAAAATGTAGGCTGAAGTGTTTCTTTTACCCACCTTTCCACCTCCTCTTATAAGGATGGAAAAGACATTGTCACATCAGTTGTTGTCATCAGGAGCGGCCTTAGGTCAACTGGTGCCCTAGGCAAAAGGGCTCCATGGTGCCCCCACCACAACACCCAGTGCCCCCATCTTGGACACCAAATAAATACTAGAAAAGTGCCCCTGCTAGAGTTGCGCCCTAGGCGGTCACCTAGTTGGCCTATGCCTAAGGCCGGCTATGATTGTCATAGACTCCTACCACCCCTTTCTTTCCTTTTTACCACCTCTATCACCCTCCAGGTACACTGCTACATTATCTATTACATCCACTCTCTATTTCTGTCTTTACATGTTATAACCCCAGCTCTCTAACTTACAGACTCATAATGCCAATTGTTAATTCTCTCAACACTTTATTTAGCATTCTGTCTCAATATTTTATCTGTTACTTTTGTCTTCAGTCTATTCATTGCAGATACTTTACTTTATTCTCATCCATGTGAAGAATCCTCCAGCTCTACTCAGGCCCACTATTGACAAATAAGAATACACAGTCAGCTGGTTGACACCAGCAGTAAACTCACTTATGCTACTAGGAAACAGTTTCTATTGCAGTCCATACTCCTTTAGAGGTCACCAATGCCCATCCCAAAAATGAAGGACCTTCTATAAAAACTCCATCTGTTACTCAAACTTATACATTCAGGCGATATTCACTCAAACCCAGGATCACTTCAGTTAAGCCCTCAATTACAGAACTCAGTCACGTATCTTATCAGAAGTAAAGACCTTAAAATTGCTTATTTTATTGCTTGCAAGCCTTAATGGACCAGTCTTGAAGCATGGCTAGTAGCAGAATATCCCCATATTCTTGCTCTATCAGAAACCTAGCTGAAGAGTGCTTGCTGCCCATCTAATTTTATACAGGACAATTTCTATGTATAAAATGACAACAGACCAGGTCCTAGATCTGGTGGCAGTGCTTCAGTTCTAATCAAAATGATACTTCAATTACAGTTGTGGATTGCAGTAATTGTCATACTGCAAATGACAGGAGCTACAACTGGGTACTCTCTCATCACATTAGGTGGGCATACTCACATATGGATCTTCAGTTTACATCTCCTCACTGTCCTCTGTCTCTGTTTTACATAAAACTCTACAACATATGTCCTCTAAAGGCACACATAACAACACAGTTATTCTTAATAACTTCAGTATCATTGCTACTGGGAAAGACTCTGCCTCTGAACAAAATGTTGCACCAATTTAGCCTGGCCCAAATAATGCAATATCTTACTCAAACCAATACAAGAATGGCTCTATCTCCTCAATTGACCTCATAATAACCAACATACAAAATAGGTGCCCTCACACTGAAATACTCCCCAGTGCTGTGAGTGATCACTCACTCATTGTCCATTTGGTCATTCAGAACATATAAAAACATCTCCTCAAATAATTGAAGCTATTTCCATAATAAGCTACCAAATATCAACACCCTACACAGTGCTTTAGATTGGACTGCCCTATGTCATGTTTGAACCTATCTCTGCTTTAGAATTTTTCAACACACAAAACTGATCACAGTTCAAGATGCACTGTATCCCCTTACAAAAAAGAAATTTTAGATCACAGTGCTCCCCGTGGCTTTCACTGGATATTAAAAACAAAGTTAAAATCAGAGATTCAGCCTGGAAGAACTGGAAAATGAACTCCAGCAATGCAGAGCTACACCAAACAGAAAAAAAGAGAAGTTTAAGGAAGGAAACATGAATTGTAAAAATATTGCAAAAGCCCTGTACCTTAGACAGAAACAAAAAGCAAACTGGTCTAGATCCAGTCACTTTTGGAAAGAAATAAAATGTTTAACAGAGACATTAAATAACTATTCAGCTACCAAGAATGAACCCTTAACATTGACTCATTCCACCTGTACTAATGATTATGCTCATTTTTGCAATCCGCCATAAATGTCATAACTAAAGCTTTTCCAACAATTTTCTCCCTCATCAATGAACAAGAACTTTCATCCCCTGATATATATCCTCTAGCCTCTTATGCAGCAACCTTTCACTTCTATGAAATTTCAGTAAAACAGACCAAGTCCTCACTTCTCAGATTCAGCAATTCAGGATTTAAATCTGTCAGTCTTTGTCCCACCTTCCTAAGGCTTGCAGTTGGAAAAAAAAACACTGAATCCCTTACTCATGTCTTTAACCTGTGTCACAGCTCAGACACTGTCCTAGCATTCAAGCACACAGTTGTAATCCCTCTACCTAAAATCACTTCTAATGCCTATTTCTATCCTGTGCCCTATTACCAAAACATTTAAAAAATAAATTTATACAAGCAACTATTTATGCACATTAACTGTTATGGCCTTTCAAGTGATGCACTGCATGAGTTTCACAATGCCTTTAGTACCTTTACTGTCCTGGTAATGGCCTGTGATACATTTATTGCAACCTGAATGAGAGACATATTACTGCAGGTCTCTTTGTTGACATGACAAGGGCTTTTGAAATGGTCAGCCATACCCTTCTTCTCAATAAACTCACAAAGCCTCAACTTTGGAGATAACACTGTTTGCTCTTTTCACAGCTGTCTAAAAGCATAACCTTTCAAGTTCATAGCAATGTCTCATCCTCTACTGCTGGTAAACTTAATACAGATGTACCATGAGGGTCTGTGCTAGGTCCTCTTCTCTTTTCTCCTTTTGTTAATGATCTCCCTCTAGAATTACCAAATCTTAAATTAATAATGTATGCAGATTGTATGTTGCTCCTGCAATCCAGCATTTGCCACTCTGACCTGCAAACCAAGTTAAAGGGCAGTTTCACTCAGTTATGCACCTGGTCTGCTACTGACACATTTCTAATTAACCCCAAGAATTCCAATGTCATGGTCTTTGCTTCAGCCAGGAAATTACCCACTATTCTTCCCGTTCGATTAACAGATTTTAATGGGAACAAAATACCTAATATCATTGAAAAGAGGTACCTAGGCCTAATACTAGACCCTACCTTTTCCTTTGTTAATTTTGTAACTAATAAATTTCTTGCCCAATTAAAAACTATGTTACAAGATCAATCACCTCCTTTCACCTGCTACTCACAGGGTCATTGCTAAAAATATTTTAATACCCAAACTTGAATATGGCCGTCCTTTTCTCATTGTGTAATACTCACAGAATACAGACTGCTGAGAATAAAATTTGCAGATTGTATTAGCAGACCCCCCCAATACACCATTGCAATTTGCTAAAAATTCCAGATGTCTTTCAGTGCCTCATAGGGGCACTTGTCTTCTAAGTACTCTAATTTAAAAGATACTAAAACACTGTCACTGTGCCCCTTTAAGAGTGAAACTACCTCTACAAGACAACCCTTAAGTACTCAGAAGTGCACAGGACAACAGTTTCACTCTATTACGCCCTCCATTTAAAACTGTTGTAGGTGAGAAAGCCTTCTCAGGACTGGGATTACCTGGAACCACCTGCTTATAGACATCAAAAATTTAGAAACTGTTAAAAGCTTCAAAGATGCACTTTCTGCCTACAACTGCTACCATTCCATATCATAAATAGTAAAATAGATTTAATAAAATTTTCTCAGACTCTTAATGTGGCATCTTGTATGCAGATATTTCACATGTATGTAGGAGTTTATGTATTTTTATGTATGGTTGCACTGTATTTTATGCACATCTTAGCTTGCATTTTTTATATATTATTTTCAACACACTCTGATTGCATTCAGTCTTACTATGTTTGGAATTTTGCTGTAGCTTCATTTTGTATATAATATCATAGATTGAATGATTATGATGAATTTTCTGCTCTTTGAGCTCAGGTTGTGGCTGTAGAGGATCAGTAGACCAGTCCACTTACCTGATGAACAAATAGTAAATAAATAAAAATAAATAAATATTTTTAAAGGAAACCATGTTGTGGTTTTATATTTTTGAGCCACAGACATTTACACCACTGAGTATGCATTTTTGTGTCATAAACATCATTTACATCACTATTTACATATTCATTTGTCACTTGCATTCCTTTAAGTGGTGACACCAACCATGCTATATATATACATGGTCACTTACATTCTTTTAAGTGGAGAAACCAGCCATGCTATATATACATGGTCACTTACATTCTTTTAAGTGGTGAAACCAGCCATGCTATATATACACATATGTATTTCTAGTTATACGTGTGTGTGTGTGTGTGTGTGTGTGTGTGTGTGTGTGTGTGTGTGTGTGTCTGCATGTGTGTATGTACATATAAACATGTTTATTTATTATTTTTATTTTATTTTACATTTGTTGACCGGGATAGTCCGACTGGATACATGTCCATTTTCAGCAGAGGCCTGGGGAGAAAAGCTCCATAGGATGTATAGAAAATTACATTTAGAAAAATACACTTGTAGAGGAGTAAGAATACATAGATAGACTTACAAAGGGCAAAACATGAGATACTTTGACTTACAATGGGCAAAACATATTAGTCGGTCATATGGTTACATTGGAACAAACATACATTGATACAGACATTAGTCAATCATATGTTTGAATAATACATTACACAGACATTACAGTCTATCTGGAAACAGAGCACATTTGGTCACTACGTGTAAACCCTGGAGAGGACAAGGGTTTAGTACAGAGACATTATGAGAGTTAGGAGAATAATCAGGGTAAGTACAGGGGCATAGCCAGTGTGTTTTAAACTATGTCCTAAGATTTTTTTTGAAAAGTGTTAGAGAGGGTTCAAGATTAAGAGCTGCTGGTAGAGAGTTCCATGTTTTGCTGACAAAGTTGGCAAACAGAGTCTCCAGCGCTGTTATTGGCTCTAAGAGTTTGAGCTATAAGCCTGGCGGATGAGCGTAGAGATCTAGAGTTACTATGGTGGAAGATAATGCTGTTTAATGCAGGGTATTTTCAGGGTGGTTGAGTACTTTATGGGCTACAATAAGCTGGTTATATTTTAGAAGGCTAGGAAATTCCAGTCAGTCTAGGAGTTTAAGATTAGTGCAATGGTGAGTCCTGTATGCCAAGCCTGTAGCAAATCGATCTATGTGGTTGTAGCAACTTGAGAGTTTGTTAAGAGAGGATTTGTTTAGGTTGGCGAGTAGTGGAGAGGCGTATAGCAGGGTAGACAGAAGATGAGATCGAGTTGTGGTTGTCCTGGAAGGGGAGTGAGAAAGGGCTTAATCTTGTAAAGGGAGCCGAGTTTCTTATTAATGGTTTTGATAGTGTGGTTAACATGCAGGTCATATTTGAGGTTGTTATCTGTAATGACACCTAAGTATTTGGTGTGGGTATCTGGGGAAGTCAAGGTTCCATTGTTAGATAATATTGTAATATTGAAAGATGGCGATGTGGACTTACAGGAGGGAGTGAAAAGAAGTCATTTTGTTTTTTTGGGGATTGAGTAGCAGCCAGCGATTAGCCAACCAGTTTTCAACTGAGTTGAAGGTGTTCTGAGTTAATGTCTTAAGTTTAGTTTCTGTGGAGGCAGAACAGATTAAGGTCGAGTCATCTGCATATTGAATGCAAGTAACATTTGGAATGACTGTGTGAAGGTCATTTCTGCAGATGGAAAAGAGAAGAGGACCAAGTATGGATCCCTGGGGGACCCTAAGGGAAATGGGAAGGTGGGTTGACAGTTCGTCCTGCCAGAGGATGGCCTGTTCTCTACCCCGCAGGTAAGATTGGAACCACTGGATTTTATGTTTTTTTTAAAAGTAGTGCTTTCAGAGTATTGATGAGGAGCTGGTAATTAACCATATCGAAGGCTTTCAAGAGAGCTAGGAAGAGGGATGAAGACAGTTTATTTCTGTTTCTGTTAAGGTTTATAGTATTAGTAAAAGACAGGAGGGCTGTGGTGGTACTATGATTAGATCTAAAGCCGTGCTGAGAGTCAGTCAACAGCTTGTTTTGCATAAGGTGGGCTATGAGTTGTCTGTGGACACATTTCTCCATAATTTTCGCTAATGGAAACAAAATAGCTATGGGCCTCTAGTTAGAAAGCTCAGTGGAGCTGCCCCCTTTTGTGGAGAGGAATGATATGTGATGTTTTCCATAGGGAGGGGATGGTGGCTTTGGTAGTTCTTTTGATAAGTACTGATATAGGGTAGTCAATGACATCAGCTGATTTTTTTCAAGTATTCAGCTGGTAGAAGATCTGCAGCTAGAGTGGTATGTTTTACTGGTTGGAGACTAAGTGTTGCTTGGGTTGTGGGCCTCGGTAGCTCTGGGATGGAGTGGTTAGAGATTAGTTGGTTAGCGAGTGACTGAACTGTTTCGGTGAAAAAACTGTTGAAGGCATTAGCTGTCTCCTCAGGGAAGTTTTGGCTGTGGGTACAGGGGCTTGGGGTGGTAGTTTGACCTGGGCGGAGGAGTCTGTTGATTCCTGCCCAGAACTTTTGGGGATTGTTGTGGTGTGTTTATTGAAGGTGGCAGTAGTAGTTCTTTTTATCTAGTAAGATTGATGTTTTTGTATAGTTCCTGAGCTGTTTGTATTGTAGGTGGTCTGTTGGGTCTCTAGTTGAGCGCCAGGTGTCCCAGGCTTTATTTTTGATTAGAATTTTTGCTTTGGTGTCTTTAGAGAGAGCCAAGGGGCATTTTTATTTCTGACTCTGATGGTCTGGGTAGGAGCATGAGATTTAAGTATTGTAAAGAATTTATGATTAAAGTAGTGAATTGCATTGTCTAATAGGAGGTGTTTTTAGGGTGGACCAGTTGCATGCTTCGAGTTCAGTAAGGAAGTTTTGAAGGTTGAAGTATTTTTTGTTTCTGATAGTTTTAAGGTTTGATTGCTGGAAAATGTCAGACTTATGCTTGATCACGTAGGTTATAAAGTAATCACTTGGGCTATCTGGAATAATCCCCCCTTTATAAATTTAGGGGTGGTTATTGATGAGGATCCAGTCAATGATGCTCTTTTTATTGTTAGCATTAGTTATAATGGTAGGGGAGGTTATGATCTGTGTGAACCCGTGTAAGTTCACATGATTTGAGGGTGATTCTGAGGAGCATGCATACCAGTCGATATTCATGTCACCATGGATAATCGTTTCATGGGGATGGGTGGTGGATATCCAACTGAGGATGCCCTCTAATGTGGCTGCATTATTACCTGGGGAATATATATACAGGCAATGTTTAAGCTTTTATTTTTGTTGATTATTAGTTTGGCTATTAGGATTTCTGCGTTGCTAAACTGGGGTGTTACTGATGTAGCCATAGTAATATTTAGTGTGTTTTTATATAGTAAGGCTACCCCTCCACCTTTCCTGGTTGTGTGGTCAACCCTAAGTCTATTGCACCCTGGGGGTAATACTTCATTGTCATTTGTTGTTGGTTTTAATCAGGTTTCTGTTAGACAAAAAATGTCAGGAGAGTAAATTTCTAACAGAGCATGCAGATTATGAATCTTGTTATTAATGCTTCTGATGTTTAGGTGACAGGCTAGAAGAGATTTATGGTTCCTGTTAGAGTAATGTTGGTGTGGTTTACTTTGTGGGAGCTATGTGTGGTGGTTGGGGAGGGACCTGGGTTTGTGTGGATGTCCCCGTCCAACATTAAGTTATATGGTAAGCTGGCAACAAGTTTTCGTATTTTGTTAAGGATTTTATAAAAGTATTTTAGTTTTGGGTTGATGTATTTAGGCCTTATTGGTTTTAAGTGGCAAGGGTTTGGGGGGTAAGGTTTGAGGTGGTTTGGGAGGTAGCTGGAGTTGTTAGTAATGGGTGGAGAAGTTGTTTGGGATTTTAGGAGGTGAAATCCAGTGAGGTGTTGATTTTCATAAATGGTAAGCAGGTAGAATAAGAGTAAGAGTGGCAAGAAAGAGCATAATACCATCGAGTTGGGTGAAGACATGTTCACTGTCTGGGGAGGATTATCACTAAATTCTAGGATTGGAAATTGTTAGAGGAGTAGGCCTGAGGATAGTAGGTAGGATAGCATCAGGTGTGGTAGCCTAGTCAGGGGTGGAGGATGTCATTAGTGACTGTTTGAGTCATTGATTGGTAGAAGAGAAGTGGGTGTGGCTAAGGGCAATAAATTCGACACCCCTGGGGGCGTGTGGGAATAGGGGGCAAGGTGGGGCATGGAGCGAACCCGAGCATAGCAGGGCTTTTACCCAAGCACAAGGTTCCTGTGACTGGTGCTTACAAGGTAAGGAATTCCTCAGTGAAACTACGTATTTTTAGGTTTAGAAATGACCATTAAACTTTAGTACCTTACCCTTTCCATCAACCAATTAATTGGTTTTATAGTAGCTTATGCAGGAGTATGAGGACTTTAGGGCAGTGCCGTGGACCCAGCCAAGTATATAACATTCAGAGCATTTGTGCACTTGTGGGTCTAGTTTAGAATATCAACTGACCACAACACCAAACCTTACATTGTTGAGGTGGTATGCATAACAGTCCTGTGATTTGAGACCTCATCAGATTGAGGACTGGGAGAGTGGCCCTTTCCCACTGTGGTGTGACTGGGAAATTATATATTTTATTTTACGTTTGTTTACTGGGAATGTTCGACTGGGTCAGAGGCCCGTTTTCAGTGGAGGCCCAGGGGAAAAGCTCCATTACATTTTACAAAGTTACACGTAGAAATAGTAAATACATAACATGACAGATTTACAAGATAGCTTATGTCGATTCATTTTTATACAAAATTCAAATGAAAAAATGAAAAATATATACAGAGAACAAATAGATAAGTAACATATTGGCTATAGGTGTAAGATTAAACAGAGATACATTGTGGTAAATTGAGCAGCATGGGAGACAACAATCAGAAACTGTACTGGTTAACTAACTGTTTATTTATAAATGTCCCTTTTCCCACTTTGGTTTGATCTTGGAGCTGGAAGATATAAGTAGCAGGATGTGTGGGGGGTGGAGGGGTGCTTGCTTCCTGCCAAAGAAGATATTTTTGTTGCTTTGTACTTGATATTTCAGCATTCGATAGTGCTGTCCCGAATATATGTTTTTTGTTGTTTTAGTCAGTCTATATTCTAAACTAGACCCATGTATTTGACATACGTTTTAGTACAGGTCTAGACTGCTTAATTTATATATGGTTTCCACTGCATAGACGTATATGAGTACATGATAAATACTCAAAGTACAAGCTCTTTAAAGTCCATTTTTTTCAAAGAAAACCGTTCAAAGAACAGATTACCCGAAAAATAAAAAAAAAGACACTACAGTACTATTTTTGCAATGGGAAGTAACCTTGCACCCCCATACCCCGCCTCTTACATATACAAAGTCTGAGATTGCTCAATACTGGAAAAAGAGGAAGATTCCCCTATTTCTCTCATTTAGCAATCTCAAAAAAATACTGGTCTGCTGCTGACTGTTTTTGAACTGCATTCTGTTCAGTGAGTTCCCTCACAACAGTGTGAGTTTCAACCGTTGATGGTGTTCCGAGATATATACTTCTCTCTCTTTCTGTGTGTGTGTGTGTGTGTGTGTGTGTGTGTGTATGCGTGTGTGCACGCGCATGTGTTACTTTTAAGTGAGTTGTTTTCATTTAAACATGAACGGTCTAAAAAAGTGAACTAATACTTCATCTGATGCCAGCCTACATTACATATTACCACCTACATCTCAGATAATAAGAAAAGCTCATCATTTTGTGATTATTGGGTGATTTTTGCACATTTGTAAGTAATATTGTGTTTACTTTAGCACAGTGTATTGAACTGTGCAAGGTGATGGTGTAGTGTATTTATTTATTTATTTAATTTGTTAACCAGGGTAGAGCACTTATTTGTATTGAGTGTCGGTGACAGCCAGGGACAAAGGCAAACATACAGTACAGTTTAAAGGAATACAGTCAGACACAGAGGTGACATACAGTATTAAATTGAATCCAAATGCAATGAAACGCAGTGCAGTGTTACATATTATATATGTATATGTGTGTGTATGTATATGATATATATAGTTAGTTATAGATATAGCTATATAGAGATAGATAGATATTCTATGAAAAGTAGATAAAGTATGACAGGGGCTGTACGAGATAAATGAGGTTAAAGAAGAGTCTGAAAGGAGAAATAGATGCACGGGACATGACCAGAAAGGAGTAAGTTAAGGTGATTTTAAAAACGGTAGTAGTGCAGTTTAAAGAAGATTTTTTTTTCTCTCAGTTTGAGCAGAGCTTTTAATTAGGGAGGTTACCAGCTCGGGAGACTGCTTTAGAAGCCAGAATAGCTAGCTATACCTGTGATAGAAACATAATTTACTTTAATCCTCCCAACTTTAGTCAAGGTTGTCTAAAGACAATTCCTTCTCTTCACATCAGACGACAGCTGCCCAAACCTCTTGTAGCACTTCTTCCCGTGCACAGTGAAGAAGTTTCTTTCCAGCCCTGGAGACGACTCTGTCTCCATTACAAGTATCTGCCATTGTTAGCAGCAGTATCTGTTTTGTATGCTGCTTTTGTGTAGGCCCATCTTGGTTTACTTTGTTCCACTCTGCCTGTTTATCTTGTCCTTAAAGGCACAGCACACACAGTCTTCACTAGGTCACATTACAGTATACATATATATATATATATATATATATATATATATATACACACATCTACATATATGTGTGTGTGTGTGTGTGTACACACAGTCAACAGTACCGATTGACTGTATTTGTTTTATAGTCCTGGAACATTTCCTTTATGTGATGTATTTCTTTGTTAAATTACTTCTAAGTTACTTCTATGTTAATCGTATTGTCATGTATCTAGTACAAGATTACTATAGCAAACAGTTCCTGATTTTTGTTGTTATTCTGCTGCACCCATTTTCAGTACAAAAAAATGAAATTAAAGTTATGTGTGGATTTCTTATTTTTATTATTATTTTTTTTTTGAATAGGAACATGGAGAACATGAACCAAGAAGGAAACGTTTTCAACCTGTTACAGCAGGTAAGGAATGCAAGATTAATCCCTATATTCAAGTCACAGTTACTGTTTCATAAAATAACATCGTTCACATTTTTCTATCTGTTCTTGGTAGAAAAAGTGAAAGTAAAATTTAAAATATAATACTCTGATACAAAAAATGCAAATCACAAGATATAAATGTGGTTTGGCAAGACTGCCTGATAAACATTCGCAGATGCATGGATGCATCAAATAATCTGTCACATTAAATCAGAAGCAGAAAAGGGAAGGGCAAGACATTCTGTCTAATTAGAAAATGTTTATAATCATTCACATTTTAGTTAAATGAGCAAAAGGAATGTGCCTTGAGAAGGTATTACATAAAAAAGCTCATAGGTTCATATGTAGGTACTAAGCATCAAGTCTGCAGAATATTATAAGCCTAGCCAGTAACCCATAATGTTCGTCATATTTATTGCTGCTGTAGCCCTAGCTATAGGAGTTTATATCATGCAAAGGATATAACAGTCGGACAGTTTCCAAAGCTTTAGGGCACCTTTCACATACCCAATCTAACAAGCAACGCGAGTTGAGTTGACTAAAAGACATGTTTGCGTGTGAAGCCTCCCAGAGCTATATTGCTGCAGAAAAGTCTGCTTCTCTGAGGCTTTTGAGGATTGATGGCCAGCTTGTGCTTTACTTTGCTGGGCAGATAAATTCCCTTTGGGGGAAAAACTTCTATTTTCTTAATTTTGTTGATATTTTATTACTTTCTTCTTTGGGAAAATTATTTTAATGCTATGAATGTTGTGTTTTAATGGACTATCTCATGACTGTAACATACTTTTAAATGGAGCACATGTTTTTTCTGTCAGTTTAAAAGTAGTGTGAAGTAATTAAAAACATTTTTTCTTTCTGTAGAGAAATTGTATTTATTTTTGGGGTCTCCTCTGAAAATATTGCTAGAATCTGCCAGTGTTTTTTTTTTTATTGGGAGAACACATTTCTCAGTTTGTCAGAAAATACTAAGAATTGTTACAAATGGATTTTTCAGAACCTATACCCATTCCTAATATTATGTTTGCTTTCTGTTGTGGCATACCAATCTAGTTGCTTATTTGTGTTTTCATAAAATTAATACAGTCTGTTTCTTCTAGCTTCTTAGATACAGCAGAAAATCTCAGGTTTTCCCTATGTGCTCTGTCCTCTAATTCTATTACTTTTCTGAAATATCTCTTCTTGTGCAGTCTCATATTCAGCCAGATTTTTCATTTAGCCTCTGAGTTTTGCTGTTTTATCACCGTATCTGATTATCTGTTTAAAGCTTCTTATATCTTTTCCTCCCTTTTATTGCTTGAGTTGATATACTTCATCAGTGTTTCATTTATTTTAGCCAGGTCTCTGTGAAGTTGCCTCATACTTCCTCTAGGTTATTGGAAGAAATGTGTGGAGCTGAACATCTGCAGTACTTTTCTCAGTATTTTTTTTTGTTTTGTCACCTTTTGTAGCTGATTTTCCTTCAGATCCTCTGTATTTCTTTTTTTTCCTGGCTTCCAGGCAGTACACGTGCTATCCAGTTACTGAAATGTACCCAGAAATCTGGGTCCACTGGCTTTCTCTGCTAAGCTTCTGTTTTCACAGTGGGAGAGCTAGAATTAAGCTGTTACTCAATGTGTAGCATCTTGCAAGTCTAACTTGCAGCAGGTAAAAATGGAGGCAAGAAAGCCTACTACTAGAAAAATCATTTATTAGCAAATGGAAAATGTTTTATTGTTGGTGCCAGCAACATAACCAGCACCTGTTCATGGCTAGTTGTTCTCTGGTTTTGCAATATTTGTGTGAGTTACTATAGGTTCATAGGTTCATACTAGGCTATCTGCCCTAGGGCATTTATAAGCCTAGCCAGAGTGTGTGTGGCTTTCACCACCCCTTAGGATGAGAATACTATACCCATTAGTTTGCTGTGCCTCTGTCCAGCAGTGATACAGAGATGATTCCCGGGGTATAGGTTCATAGGTTCATACTAGGCTATCTGCCCTAGGGCATTTATAAGCCTAGCCAGAGAAAAAAAATAAACTGCCTCTGCAAGGCTCAGACTCAGAACCCTGTACACTATAGTCACAGTAGTTAACCACTAAGCCATCATAGCAATCCTAAGGCCTTTCTTATTACTCTATTAAGATTCATGTATTGGAAATTTCAGAATGTCTGCCTGTGGATCCCCTTCTTTTAGTTCAGTCTCGTGTCAAAATGTTTTTGAAAGGGGTTTTGCATAAGCAGCCTCAAAGAAAACAAGTGGCCCCTCCTTGGGATCTTAATTTTGTGTTCGACAAAGCTAACACTTGCTCCATTTGAACCAGTTAATCTGGCTGACTTGAGGTATTTAAAAAGATAAACGGTTTTAATAATTGCTTTGACCTCTGCAAATATATCTGAGTTGCAAGCTCGAGTAATGTGTCAGTTCTATCTCATTTTCCATAGGGACAGGGTTTCCTTGCAAACTAATCCATCTTTTATGCCTAAAGTGGTATTCCAGTTTACTTTAAGCCAAACTGTCCATCTCCCCATTTTCTTTCCTGAGCATAAAAATGAGGGAGAAAGGATGTTCACAGACAACTCTGATACTATCTTGACAGAACTAAATCTTTCAGATCTTTGAATCAATTGTTCATTTCTGCTGAAGGTAGGAAGGGACAACCTATGTAAAAACAGACTATTTCCAAATGGTTGTCTAAGGGCTATTACCTTTTGTTATACTTACCATAACAGAACTACTGCAGGTAGGTTCAAGGCCCCCCTCTCCCAAGGCCTTTGATTCATCTGTGACTTTTTGGAAACATTTGGATTCTAGAATTATTCTAGAAACTGATACTTGGCCCTCTGTACATAGTTTTACAGACCACTATATACTTGATTCCTTCTCTATGTTCAGATCAAGCTTTGCTAGGACCATTTTCTAGGGCTTTCTAGACTCTTCTTCTTCCAACTCCCAATTGTAGTTCGCTATGGTAATCTGCACATATAGCTAAGGCTACTGCAACAGTAATCAGCATGATGAACATAGTACAGTTTTGTAAGTTGAAGTTGCAATAACAGAAGATGTTTGAATGATTGCTGTTGCAATAGATGCTTCCTCCCTCCACTCCCCTTTTTTTGGTGTGTTTTTATGCCAGGGTGTGGACTTTTTTTGTTGTTCCTAGCATTGTCCTTTCAGGGCTCAGCCTCCCTCTCCCTCTCTGCTGGCAGGAAAGTTCTGAAAGGCTTTGCACACAAACTTGTCCTTTAGTCAGCTCACCTCAAGCTGCTAAACACAGAAGTATTCACAGAAGTGCCTCCAGTTTTATAGGAAAAGTCAGTGATTTATAGTCTTGATTAATAACCAAAGATTATATATATGGAAGTGTATAAGAAGTGGCCATATTTGTGAGGACAAGATCGATAGTATTGGGACCTACAGTAAGATGGTTAACTGTAACTGAGTTAGCATTTGTAATGTCAAGGAAGCATTGGGCAGGTTCAGTATTAGCAATGTATTTCAATCAGTTTATTAATGGATAGTTGAAGCCCACCTGTAGAAAAATATTGGGTTTAATTGGGATTTCAACTAAGGTGTTAAGATAGCTTTTGCTATAGATAGCTATGAAGTGGTAATTAATATTTTTTATGATGATTTGGACATCTAGGCCAAATTATATCTAAAGGAATCTGTCACGAGATGATGATATCCTTGACAAATGGTGATAATTCCTTACAGTTTGCCAGTAGATCTCAACATCTGATAGGTACTTAATCCAAGAATAGAGGAAGTGCCTTCATTGCTTTGAAATAATGTCTCCATAACTGCACATAAGTGAATGTGGTCAAGATTTAGGAGACCCCAAAGTTTTGACATAGTTTTCAAGGTTCCTGACATTGAGTAGATCCCCTTTAATGTGTTCCAAATTAGAATTTACTAGATTGTAATGTTCAACAGACAGACTTTGCCTAAAAATGGCACTATGAAGATAGCAAATGCTTTGGCTAAAATACAAAAGCCTTGATAAGTGAGGTGCAGACCATCCATGACAGAGCAGGAAGATTTGCCAGCCATGTCATCCTAAGCTGAAATACACTAGATTGCCCTAACATAACACCAGCTACATATCTGATTATTAAAGTCAGTTATCTTGTTTTTGAAACTTGGTATCAAGCCTCTTCAAACATAACCAATTAAAAGTAGCACAAAAAATCCTCCACCCAGTCTTGTACTCTCTGTTCATCTGAAAAATGTCTGGCAAATGTGACTCCCGTGCACAACTCTCATGGGGACTCACTAAATACTTGTCATGTAGCAAAACATTAGAACTCCCTCCCAACTTCCCTCCACCAACTAAATGCACCAAATAACTTCAAACGATGCAGAATCATTCCTTCTTGACTCATGGTAATGAGCCTAATCTGAACCACCTGTCTAGCTCCTCCCTGTCCTTCCACCTCTCCCCACATAATAGCATACTGCTGTCACAAACTACAGTACATCTGTTGTGCAGACTCACTAATAGACTAACCATCATCAGAGTGCTCCCCTAAAAAGTCACTGTCCATCACAATGCTCCCGTAATAAATCACTGACCATCAGAATGTTCCCCTAATAAGTCACTGACCTTCTCAAGGTGCTAATCTACTTTTTATCCCCAAGCACATATCTCTCTGGCCACTACATACCTCCCCTTGCATATTGTTTGCTATATACTTCTCATTAATTCATTACTTACAGAACTTCATCTCTGTCTCATCTCACATTAATCTCTCCTCTATCCTTATCTAAGGCTGTCCTTTCCACTGAATAAAATTATGTCACTCTGTCTTTCTCTACATTTTTTCACATTTGTATCAGCCTAGCCTGGGCACTCCATTATAATTACTCCCTCAGCACTCAAGTGCTTAACTATCTCCAATACTGTTTTTGTATAAAAACTTTCCTTTAAAATATATGTATTGTGCAGTACAACCACCAAAAGTGTCTTTATATTTTGTGTAAAAGATTCCCTTTAATATATGTATGTTGTTTGTTTTTCGGCTTTTTCCTGGTAAGGGGTCGCCAAAGCGGAACTCCAGTACACTAATGATTGGCAGTAGATTTTTACGAAACGCTGAGGTGCCAGCTCAACACCCAACCTTCAACGAAGGCACGCCCATTTATGCACGCATGTCTTTTGAACGCTACCCAACCGCGGGGAGGACATGCAGACTCCACACAGAAGGCACTCCCAAGCCAAGCCGAGAATCGAACGGGAGAGCCTCTTGCTGTGAGGTAACAATGCTACCACTGTACCACTGCGGATGTACTCCCTTTAATATATGTATACTAGAGCAATAACTCCAAAATTGTCTTTGTATAATTTTTATAAAACATTTACTTTAATGTATCAGTATTGCACAGTGCACTTAATTAATCAAACTCTTGGTATGTCTCTGATGCAGCCTCATAAATGATTTTGCTTTAATAGATGTTTTGCACATTGTCATAATAACTATGTATATATAATCGGGGAACTGTTCTCCATGGACCTCCACTGAAAAGGGGTTTTAATTTTCATTTGGACTTGTCTGGTAAACAAGTATAAATAAATGAATAATACTGCTATATATAGGTTATTTTCAATGAAACTGTCCTGACCTTTCCATTTATTCCCTACCTGCCCTGTCCTGTCATTTACCCCTCCCCTTCTCCATCATTACATTTTGTCTCTGGCTGTATCTTGTTACAGGTGACTGAGACACTTCCTTCCAGTAAGCAACATTCTTCTTGTACTCCACCTTTTCTGTGAAGTAATGTTTTTTCAGATCCTTTCAGAGTGTTTCTCTTTTTTCCTACTTTCATGCTTCTTTTCATTCCATGAAATTTCCACCACAGAATGCCTTACCATCTTAGCTTTTAGAATAGTAAACACTGAAGTTGTATCATGTGTTTCTCCTTTTCAAGTGCTCACTTTATAACTAAGCTAGAATTCAAGACTGTCTCTGAAACACCACCCTTTCTGCTAACAAAAAACAAAAACAAACAGAGCTTGACTACTGTTCACACATCCTGAGATTTTAGCTCAGTCACACAGTTAAAAGTGAAGATTCTGTCTGCAGCACCATCCTTTCTGCAAACAAAAAAAGAAACAAAAACAAAAAAAGCTTGACTACTACTACTCACGCATCCTGCCTTCTTAGCTCAGTCACACAGATAAAATGCAAGACTCTTTCTAAAACACCATCCTTTTTGCTAACAAAAACAAAAGAAGCTTTACTGCTCACATATCCTGAGTTCTTAGCTCAGTCACTCAGCTAAAATTCAAGACTTTCTCTCTGAAACACCATCCTTTCTGCTAACAAAAAACAAAAGAAGCTTGACTACTGATCACACATCATTTGTTCTTAGTGGAATCGCACAGCTACATTTTAAGACACTGTCTGAAACACCAGGCTCTCTTCTAACAAAAAACAAAAAAGTTTTGACTGCTGCTCACACATAGCTTCATAGGAAGGTACTAGGCTATTGGCCCTAGGCCCATACAAGCCTAGCCAAAAAATGTACCCTGGCTTTCGCCACCCAAGAAAATTATTTTCCTGTGCCCCTGACGAGCAGAGCCACAGAAGTGATCCCCGGGGTGAATTTCCCATCCATTCATCAAGATTTTTCTTGAAGAGTGCTAATGAGGAGCTCTGTTTGACATAGGTAGTCTGTTCCAGAGTATGGGAAGTCTCTGGGACAGGAATCTATCCCTCCAGCACGTTCTGTTTATTGTGGTGACAAGGTTTAGGTCCCTAGAGCACGTAGCTAGGAGGGATTGGGATTTCTGTAAGTGGAGCATGTCCAACAGCTCTGGGTTTGACATAGCTTTGTATGTTTGGCAGAGATCGCCTCTGAGTAGTAAATCCTGAGTTCTTAGTTCAGTCATACAGGTACATTTCAGCAGGGAACTCGGAGTGTACAATTTTGATATTTAGGGTCACTGTATTATTCATTTAAGGCTATAGTGGATTTCTGCTCTATTTTATTGTCTGTTGTCTTATAATAGTAATGAGAACACAGTGTCTTACCATAGAGCACATGCTTACAACCTTAAACAATATTTATTACATTACTGGCTGGCCTTTTTCTCCTTCAGGCAATTGACTAAAACAAAAAGTGAGAAGGTCAAACACAAAAAACAATCAGTAAAAATTAAATGAAAATTCCAGCCAAGCTAGAACTTCTACTGAGTGACTTCTCAAACTTCTTGTATCAGAGGTACATGGGATATATGCAAATGACCCTTGTGAGCATCAGGTGTTTCAGCTATATAGGTTGGTACTAGGCTATTGGCCCCAGGGCCTATACAAGCCTAGCCAAAAAGGTACCCTGACTTTCTCCACCCAAGAAAATTATTTTCCTGTGCCCCTGTCAAGCAGAAACACAGAAGTGATCCCCGGGGTGGATTTCCTATTACCCATCCAATCATCGAGATTTTTCTTGAAGAGTGCTAATGAGGAGCTCTGTTTGACATAGATAGGTAGTCTGTTCCAGAGTATGGGAAGTCTCTGGGACAGGAATCTGTCCCTCCAGCATGTTCTGTTTATTGTGGTGACAAGGTTTAGGTCCCTAGAGTGTGTAGCTCGGAGGGATTGGGATTTCTTTAAGTGGAGCATGTCCAACAGCTCTGGGTTTCACATAGCTTTGTATGTTAGGCAGAGAACGCCTCTGAGTAGGCGATATGCGATGGAATAAAGCTGAAGTTTTTTGAGTCGGTCTGCGTAAGGCATCTGTTTGAGGCCAGTAATCCTCTTTGTGAGGTATTTTTGCGGCCTTTCCAGTTGTTGTAGATGTCTTGTGAGGTACATACCAAAAGGGGTGTACTCTATAATTGGTCTAATGAGTGATGAGTAGAGGGGAACAATGACCTCTTTTTTTCTGGATGAGAAACCTTTTGTGATGAGGTGTGCCACGTAGAAGGATTTCCTGACCACTGTGCCGATGTGATTATCAAAGGAGAGACTACTGTCCACCTGTGTCCCAAGGTCTCATCACACTTTCGGTGTTAAGTAGACTACCGCCTATGTGGTAGTTCATGGGTACAGAGTTTGTCCAAAGGGGATGACAATGCACTTTTTGGCATTGAGCTTGAGACCATGGCTTTGACACCAGGCATCTGTCTCAGTGAGGCCCTTTTGTAGGATGTCCACATCATTAGGAGTTTCAGGTATAGCTCCTAGTTTGCAGTCATTTGCGAATTTAGTCAGCCAAAGACCTTCTGTGTTAGCCTGTACTTCAGAGAAGTAGATACCAAACAGAAAAGTACCCAGGATTGAACCCTGTGGTACCCCACTTGTCACTGGTCTGTAGTCTGATTTGGAGTCTGCTACTTCCACAGTATGGGTTCTGTCAGTAAGCCAGTTGACAAACCCATCTTGTGACATAGTGATTTATACCTAGTTTAGTGAGTTTATCTATAATTCCAGAGTGGGGGATGGTGTTGAACGCCTTGGCAAGATCTAGATAGGCTGTGTGAACCACCTTACCCTCATCTATGGATTTGGTGACTGCTTCAAAGAAGTCTGTGAGGTTTAGGAGACATTATCTGCCTTTTACAAACCCGAACTGTGTGGGGTCCAGAGTTTGGAGATCTCCAATGTCTTTGTTTGAGTTCCATGATGATATGTTGCATGGCCTTGCAGACCAGGCTCGTCAGGCTAATGGGGCCGTATATGGCGATTCTGAATGTCCATGACTTATTACTTTTAAGTTGCTTCAATGGACAATTTAAGGACAATAAAGCCAAACACCACTAGTTGGGGATATGCATATTGTGGCCTTGTTATGACCTCATCAGTACGGCACAAGCAGATTGTTTGACTAACCTTAAGAAACACAGGGCTGTTATACCAGCTGATGTCCATTACCATTTAGGTGACTGCAAAATATCCCAACTAACAAACTAAAACAAAAAGTGAGAAGGTCACACACAAAAAACAATCACTAAAAACTAAATGAAAACTCCAGCCAAGCTAGAACTTCCACTGAGTGACCTCTCAAACCTCTTGTTTCAGAGGAACATGGAATATATACAAATGACACCTTCAGGTAATTGGTTATACTCTTGCTGCTCCCTAAGCTAAATGTAGCTTGTTCCTCTCCTCTCTGCAAACTTTCCTACACTCTTTTTGCTTGCAGTGAAACTGTAACTGTCTGAGGAAAACACATGTATATTCATAATGTTTTGCAGTACTTTACTCCTAAATAGCTGTACTGTAACTGATGTCTGAAGTACCATATCCCTTGTGCTTCCAAAGCATGTGTTAGAATAATGTTCCTATTACATAAAATTTTTCTACTGACAGCATAACACACAAAAACTCCTCCTGCTAGTTTTAGAATTATTTCTGGCTACAGTCCCTTCCAATCCCGAATTCCCCAGCCACCGCCTTATGGTATTAGACCTGTTCTCTATCTACTTCCCACCCTTCGTAAAGACATACACATAACTATAGGCATACACTAGGCAGATGAAAACACACACAATTCCTAAACCAGCAGTCTTCATTTAAACACTTAAGCTTTCTCTCCTCTTTTATATTTAGTAACTAACCACAGTGATCACAACTTACTCCATCCACCTCACTCAGCTATCCTGCCCCTCTTAACTTCAAACCCCAGTGTACTAGCTTCACTTTCTCTGACTTATCTCTCTACATAGCTACATACCATGCTTCTCTTAAATATTACTACATCCTTACTGTTTTATCACCTTACACCTTACCATACACCACTCTATCTTGTACACATTTCCCACACTGTTTACTCCACTTCTAACCATTCAAATTACCACACTTCACCACTGATCACTTCTAGTATATACAAAGACTCACACAATCTTTACTTCAAATTACTAAACCATCACACCTACCACAACAAAATAAAGCTAACCTCTACAGTTAAACCAAGCCAAGTTTACCAAACATATACGTTTTCTCTCTCTTATCACTCTGTAGGGATCTTCATCCCAAATCCACCTCCTACTCAGCCCACTCAACTCCTTCAAAAACAGGGACCATACCACCGTCACCAAAACCAAGAAAACACAACCCATCTATCTCAAACTCACACAAAGAGCTTAAATTAATTTCCACAAATACTTGTATCATCTATAATAAAATTTTAGAACTCTATGCTTGGATCTCCAGGGATACACCAGATATTCTTGCCATAACTGAAACATGGCTAAAACTACATATGCTTGTTTCTTAAAAATCACTCACCGGTTATAATATCATTAGGGCTGATGGAACTCAAAAAAGATGATGGAGTAGCTTTACTGTACCCTGGCTATGTTGACATCCTACCCTACAATAAACCTATTCCCAAATTCCATAACTCTGAACTCCTCAACTACTATCTTGAACTAACTATAAGCAACTACGTATTATAGTACTCTGTATTCCCCCAGGTAATAATGATACAACCTTAGAAAACATCCTAAACCGGATCTCATAAAATTTCTAATGAAAGGATAATCCTAGGTGACATTAATTTCGATTGGCAGATTATCTCCACAAAATATCCATCAACTAGCTTAAACCTCTTTGGATGGACTTAACTCATTTCTTTCCCCACATGTTGTAAGTATCCCAAAAACAGTGTCTCAATTCTAGGCTGCAAATTGGTGTCCATTTCCACTAAGTCTGTTTCCAGTGGCACCCTGTCTGATTCCCTCAGTGATCACTTCCCTGTATATGCAGATAGACTCAGTACCCATAATGTCAAGGAACACTTACTTAGTACTTCTCGTAACCTCACTAATTTTAACCCTGACATATTTAAAAGAATTGTAAGCTCCTTTAACTGGCCTATCCTGAAAAATATTCCAGTAGATAAAGCTGTACACAAATTTAACTTGTTATTCCTGAAAACCCTCAATAGTCTGGCTCTAGCTAGAACAAAAAGAATAAAGAATAAACATACTCCTTGGTTATCCACTCAAAGCAGGCACCTAATGTGCAAAAGAGAAACAGCATGGAAAGAATGGTTAAAATAAAGATCTCCCCATAACCTACAATACTTTAAAGAACTGCCTAATCATATTGCCGACAAGAAAATCTGCTTCAGTAACCTCTTACTAAATCAGTTCTCAACTCTAGAAAATTCTAGTTTATTAATAATATCCTGTACCCTGGAGTATCCTCCACTCCTAACCCTGCCCCAGATAACATTCCCTATGAAATAGCTGCTCAATTTCACAGACATTTTATAGAAAGCGTTAAAGCACTTACTAAATATTTTCCTCCCAACAGTCCTGATATGCCCTCTCCTCAGAGAGCAAACACCCACTGTTTTACCCCCAAACCCATCACAACCTCCTGTATGAAATCACTGCTTCTTAAACTAAAACGCTGTTCTCCTTTATAGATATGATATCCTCAAGCTGGCTGCCAGTTCTGTAGCCTATCATGTGTCCCTTTTAATTAACAGCTTTATCAAGGAATCATACATTTCTTCTCTATTGAAAAAATTCTTCATCGTCCCCCTTAATAAAGGACGAATCTCATCTGACATAAATTGTTTTCAGACCTATCTCTATATTATGTAATTTGTCAAAAATTCTGGAGAAGTGTATTCACAAGCAAATTCAACATATTCTTTAGGAAAAGCTCCTTATCCCCACACATCTTGGTTTTAGACCCACCCATAGCACTACCACAGCCTTATTAATTTTCACAGATACTATTAACAAAGCAGGAGACAATGGCAAACTTCTTTCCTCTGTATTCCTTGATCTCCCTAAAGTTTTTGATCTAGTCTGTCACCAAAACATCCTCTACAAACTGCCTTCCCTTGGGCTATCACATTCCACACTACTGTGGTTTAACAACTGCTTAACCGATAGATACCAGTCTGTTAAATGGTTCTCCACTTTTTTTCCTTTCCTTCCTGTCAGTTCAGGTGTGCCACAGGGCTTCATTCTCCATCCTCTGCTTTTTAATATATTCACTAATCATTTACATAAATCCTTTCAGCGAGTTTTCCTCATACAATACACTGATGATTCTTCCCTAATATGCATTTCCAACAACCTAATACATTTTCAGAGAATTGAAAGTTGTCTACAGGATAGTCGCTTGCTACTAAATCCTCCCCACCCCAGAAATTACCTTTTTCCAAAATCCCATTTCCATGACAAAAATGGCACTAAAATTTCTTCCTTAATGATACCATGACTGAAGTTACCCTACATACAAAACTACTTGGCGTGACAATCAACGACAATCTTAAATTCAATTTACATAGCACAACGACATCAAGAAAACCCATCAAAAACTAGGCACCCTACACAGAGTAAAGAAATTCTTTACAGACACTGCTAAGGTAACTCTAGCAAACACTTATGCCTTACCCTGTCTCCTATATGGGACCTCTAGCATGACCAACCTACAAGCCTCACTTAGTTCTAAACTTGAACAGTGCTGTAGCAAAATTTCCAGATTCACTTGCATCAAACCTTACCAGACTTATCACTGTTTAACACTAAAAATACTTAAATGGCTCAGACTTCCTTAACACCTTATCTTATACACAGCTCACCATAACCCATAAAATCATCCATACCCTATTTGCCTGCCCAACAATTAGAGCCCTACTCCAGTACTATCTTCAAATTGTCCCATTTGGTCAAATAATAAACAACTGCTTACCATGTACAAACCACAAAGGGCTGCTAGGTTCAGTCTCATTCCAAATAGTGTAGCTAAAATTTGAATACAATTCCTATATCAAGTCAGGTCTATTACACACCTTCATCTTTTCAAACCATTACTAAAAGACTTCCTGTCTGCCTCCTGGCTTTGTCCCTGCTCCTCATCTGGGACATAGCCCTTTAACACCCTTTATTATCTTTCTTATACCTGTTTTAAGGCACTAAATCACTTAATATGTTTGCTTCCTTTTAATACCTCACTGTATTGTAATTTTTAAAGTACTCTACTTACCTCTAATTAGCGCAACCAAATTACTATTCAGTCACTGCTTCTCTATTAATAGTCAGACTCGCTTATTTCTTTTAATACCTCACTCTGTTGTATTTCTTAAATTACTCCTACCTATCTTATACACCACTATTCTGTCTGTAAAGTTACAGTATAAAGCTTGTACTCTTCTATCTGTAAAGTGTTAATGCAAGGCTTGTAAATTTAATGCTGTAAGTGTAATGTTTGTGAATATCAATACACATTTTATTATACTGACTGTTATGCTTATGCATCCACTGAATTTGCATGTTAAAATTTGATCTGATGTCATTTTCTTTCCATCCTCAACATGTGATTTCGGATTCCACTTCTGATCTGACTCAGCAATTTTCCAAGCTTAGGATTTGAAGCTCAAGCTCCTCCTCTCCATCCCATAGTGCCTAATTTTCCCCAGATTACCTCAGATCTCGTTTGCCACTCGCCTGAGAAGCATTGGGATTTTGTTGTTCATGTGAGTTTTGATATAAGAGCTTGTGTAAGTCAGCTATAAGCCTGTCTTTGCTCTTTTCTCTTCTCCTCCCACCTTCTTTCCAGCTTATATATATATATGTATATATATATATATATATATATATATATATATATATATGTATGGAAACAGTTGATCCGCTGTGGCAACCCATAACGGGAGCAGCCGAAAGAAGAGTATATATATATATATATATATATATATATATATATATATATATATATATATATACATATTTTTATGTCTATCTTTATATATGTAGAGGTTTACAGTCAAAATTTTGAATGCCGTTATGCGAACTTTGATTGTTAAAAGGCAGTTTTCAAAGTCTCATAATGGTGATTTGAAATATGCCGAACCTGTAACAGTGAATGCTAGTGTACATTCGCTGTTGTGAGATCGACATATTGATTAGAGATTGCACTACATTGGGGATTGGGAACTTTGCCTTTTTCCTCACTGCAGTGCGATCTCGGAGTTGTAATATATAAGTAGCAGGTGGTGCGGGGGGAGCAGTGGGGGGGCTTGCCCCCCTGGAAAACATGTGTTGAATGTCATCGGATTTTCAGGTAAGTTCGAAAAATGTCAACAATTTGAATTCAAATTGTTGACATTTTTCATGTTTCGTAATTTTGATTGGTTGATGTTGTTATTTTCAACAATATTTTTCAAGTAAGTGATTACTCGCAAAAGCATTGTCGAAATTTTGATAGTAAAATAGTAAACCATCTACAGATACATATATATATATATATGTGTGTGTGTATATATATATATATATATATATATATATATATATATATATATATATATATATGTATAATATATATATATATATATATATATATGTATATATATATATATATATATATATATATATATATATACACGCACACACACACGCACACACTGGATATAGAAAGTTTACACACCCCTGTTAAAATGCTAGGTTTTTGTGTTATAAAAAAATGAGACCACAATAAATCATTTTAAAACTTTTCCCACCTTTAATGTGACCTATAACCTGTGCAATTCAATTGAAAATAAACAAATCTATTAGGGGAAAAAACATAAAAAATAAAAAACGTACAATACGCTGGTTGAATAAGTGTGCAAACACAAAACTAATACTTTGTTAAAGCACCTTTTGATTTAATTACAGGGTTCAGTCTTCTTTGGGTAGGAGTCTGTCAGCGTGGCACATCTTGACTTGGCAATATCTCAATTTACTAAAATTGAGATGACAAATCAGATTAATGATACCGCCTAATTTGAATGAGGGATATACATTGGTACCGGTTTTAAAATTAAGAAATTATATATATGTTATAATCAGTAATGGTTGTGTATTTTTAAATAATTTAAGTTGTTGGAATTGTTTGATGTTGTAATGGAACTTGTGATTTTTAGAATGTTTTTGATAGGTCAATTTGAATATAAATTGAATGACTGGGTTAATGTGATAGTTTTGATGAAGTTCCAGTTATAATGAACAAAAGCGCTTAACTGTTTTTATTTTGGTCTATTAAAGTAATTTAGCTCAAAGAGTATCGTCCTTGTTTTTTATATTCTTAGTTTGTTTGAATTGGCATTAGTTTGTAGTTTATAGCTTAGTTCCTGTAGTTTCTTATATCAGGATAGGCTCTTTGTCTTCTAGTCTTTCTTTCTTTGCCTCCCCTTTCTCTTCTATTTGGTTTATCATGGCTGCGAAGTGCAGTAAATCTTTGGGGTTGAAAAAATGCACGTTCTGTGGACACAATATTCCCTTATCTGATGCCCACAGGGAGAGTGTTTACTGACTAGGCCCAGCGCACATTGACAACTGTTGTGAAATATGTGTGGGATTTAATCTGCAAGAGCTAACAGACAGTAGAATCATGCTGGTCTTCAAGGGCTTGCTTCCTCCTTCCACTCCTTCAGCACCTTCGACTTCAGGGGCTAACCCCCCATTAGAAAACCCAAGGAGGCCAGTGAACACAGGAAGCATTCCCCTGAGCGTTCTTCCTTGGAGCCACCTTAAAAGGTGCCAAAACTTTCAGATCCAAGGTTTTAGGATAGGATAATTGCCGTCCTCCTCCTGTCTCCTCGGAGTCTGGTGTTTTGGTGCAGAGCTGTCCTCCCAGGAAGGACTCACCCAAGCTATCATCTAGACCACCTTCTACGTCCTCCTCTGGCAGGTTTACCTGTAGCTTGTCTGAGTGTGATGTGGATAGATTGATAAGATAATTTCTTAAGGCACAGATTCAAATGGTGATTCTTCCAGCTCTGTCCACTTCCGGATCCATGAGCAGACATTCCCCTTTTTGTCCCATGGCTTCTTCTCCTATCCCTGTTCCTGCTTCAGAGTTGTCAGATCTGATGGTCCTGAGAACCGACACATCAGATCCGATAGTACTTACCACTCTGTGTCAACTGTTTCCCTGACACACTGAGTTCCGACAGGTTTGGGGTACAGTGTGTCTTGGAACTGAAGCTTAGACCAGGGGGGGTTGACTTCATCTCCGAGGTTTTTGGAGCTGTCACTTCCACTCGGAGCCTTGGAGTTTGATAGCTTAGCTCAAACCCCCCCTTGGAGCAGAGGATTGTGGGCATTCTGGAGAAGTTTCAGCTCCAGAGGGATGACTCTCACCCCTCATAGTCCAGCTGCCTTCGAGGTGGTGGAGAGGGATCTCACTCATCCTAGAGGATTCCCGGTTCTTCCACCATCAGATATGATCCCCACCCCCATGGAAACTGTGATTGAGGCCTCTTGTCTTCCACTGGGACAGCCAGTGCTGCAAATCCCCCATCCTCTTCCTACTGTGGAGCCCCATTTTTCTTCCAATCTCTCCTTGGAGTATCCCGCCGAGGAGGTCCCCTGGAAGAAGACGTGTAAAAGGAGACACCTGGATTCCCTGCAGGAATATGTCACTATGGACACTGACTTCAAGGAAGGAGAAGGGTTTCCTAGATCTCCATCTGATGATGTCTTATTTGAGGATAGGGTAGAGATCCTACATCAAAAGTGTGTGGGTGGTCCTCCCAAAACCCTAACTGAGAGGGGTCTGTACTGTTGCAGGCCTTCGGCACTGGCCCATGTACATCCTGGGTGTCCCCCCAGTGGATCCTCTTATTGAGTTAGTTTCCACTAGGGCATGGAAGGATCCGGACACTGTAGAGCCCATACTGAAGCTAGCTGATAAGATACTAAGTGCCCTCCCCGACAAATCACACTAGACCAAAGGGATCCTGGTAGATGCCATGGTGGTTGCGGCAGCCGCTCAAAAGGAGCTAGCTCAGGAAAGCTTCACTATTCAACCCCCTAACAGAGTGTCTAGGGCTTTGTACAGGTTTGACAAGAGGGTTTACACTTCTTTCATATTTGCTTTACTAGGACTAAACTACTTATCTCAAATTACCAGGCTACAGAGGGGTTGATCAAAGAGCTCTGTAGCTTGGTCCCTGAGTCCATGTCTGAAGAGGAACACAAGACTTTTTCATCCAGAATGGCCACTCTCCAGTCTATATCTAATTTGTCCATCAGGCTGATTGTTCACCTGGCAGAAGGCACCTCTAAGTTTGCTGGTTCAGGCATTGCCATTAGATACCATGCCTGGATGTGACTGTGTGACTTTGCAGAACTTTTCAAGGCACCATTTGTCAATGCACCCATCGATGGTTTCTCTCTGTTTGGCCCCACATTTTGTGACACACTCTCCCACAGCGAGAAAGATGGAAAGACCTTGTCTGCCATTGGAATCTGTTTTTCTATTCTGCAAAGATCCTTCTCCAGGAATCAGCGTGGAGGAAAAAAAAACTGTGGTCCAGGAAATCTGAAGGTCCTTTTCAGGAATCTGAGGGAGACTCTTCCTCTAAAGTTGTGTGTTTGGGGGTGGGGGGGCAGCAGCAATGGTAAATGTGACTCCAGGGGTAGAGGGGGTTCACAGAATCATGGGTCTCGGCATTCCATCTCAAACAGACCCTTTCAGAGCTCATGAAGGATTGTCCGACTGCCCTTCTTTGGAGGCAGTCGGGGGGTGCTTATCTTTGGACCCCGAAGCCTGGATAGCCATCACAAACAATCAGTGGGTGCAAAGGATTGTATGTAGAGGATACTCCGTTCCCTTTTTAGATCATCCCAAGCCAAAAACTTACCTCCGTGATGTGCCACCCAGTTAGAGGGAGGCAGCAGTGATAGAAATTACAAAACTGCTTCAAAAAGAGTCATCCATGAGGTCCCTCCCGACCAAGTCATATTGGGCGTCTACTCAAGGTTCTTTTAGTACCAAGGAAGGCAGGGGATCTACGGCCAGTTTTGGATTTAACCTCTCAGAACAAATCAGTGAAGAGCTCAAAATTCAGGATGGTCATGCACCAGTCCATCCTACCTCTTTTGAAGATGAATGACTAGATATTCTCAGTGGACCTGAAGGATGCATACTACTATATCAAAATGGACAGGTGTTCTAAATGGTATCTTCATTTCAGGCTGGGAGCCAGTCATTACCATTTCTGAGTGCTTCGGTTTGGTCTCACCACAGCCCCGAGAGTGTTGACTAAATGCATGGCAGTAATTGCAGCTCATCTCAGACTGTAGGGATTCCATGTGTTTCCTTATCTCGATGACTGGCTCCTAACTGCTTCTAGCAGACATCTACTCATTTCAAGCCAGGGATTACCTGTTACATCTAGCTCCCACTCTTGGCATAACTGTCAACACACAGAAAAACGCAGCTCCATCCTGTTCAGCTGATAGACATTATTGCATTACTGGAGCTCGTTTGGACACAACCAAAACTATGTTTTTTTCTACCTCCAGACAGAGTATTGACTCTGAGACTTCATATCTCCCAGATCCTAGCAATCCAATCCCATCCCCTCCAGCAAAATTAGTACTAAGGGTGTGAGGCTCTATGGCTGCCATAATAACGCTACTACCTACAGCACGCTTACACATGCAAATGCTACAGTGGACATTATCAGTTTAATGATCGTTACGTCAACATTCTGTGACTCAACCTATAAAACTGTCACAGGCATGCAAAGATTCTCTTCTCTGGTGGCTTCATTCCTCAGAAGTCAACCAAGGTCGCCCCTTTGTTCTTCCTCCACTAAACACTGCCCTGACCAAGGACACCTCCCAGTTGGGGTGGGGAGTGGGTGTTTTTTGGGATAGAAGGTCCAAGGCATGTGGATGTCTCAGGAGACCAGTTTGCATATCAGCGTCCTGGAGATGAGTGCAGTTCTTCTGGTACTGCAAGCACTACACAGCTTTCTTCCTTCAGGGACCATTGCAGTTCATATGGACACTATATCCGTAGTATGGTGCATCAACAAGCAAGGGGGAGCAGATCTTACCCACTATATTGAGAAGCAATGAGAGTGTGGCCATGGGCGATCTCTACCAACCACTTTTTAATCACAATGCACATTCTGGGGGAGTCCAGCATTCTAGTGGACAGGCTCAGCAGAACTATACTGATTCCTCATGAGTGATCTCTAAAGCAGTCAGTGGCAAACATGATCTTCCTCAAGTGGGGTCAATCTTGCTAATATCTCTTTGCCTCTCCCCTCAACAACAAATGCAGCAAGTTCTTTGCCTTAATCCCTCCTCAGGAACAGTCCCCAAGAGATGCTGTAGTCCATGATTGGCCTCCTGGTCTATTTTATGCATTCTCCCCTTACCCCCAAGTCCCATATTCCTTCAGAAAGCTCATCGGTTGAAAATTAAAGTAATTCTCATTGCTTCTTTTTGTCCTTGCCAGGTTTAGTTCACCTTCCTCTGGTCTCATCTGTTTTGTCTTCCATGGACTGTGGAACCACTTCCAGACCTATTGTCCCATCCCTCGAAACAAAGTCATCTGAATCTTCAAGGTTTAAAATTCACCACATGGTTTCTCCAGTTCCATTGATGGCTAGACATTCCAGGCTTTCATCCCCAGTCTGAGAGATTCTTATATCAACTCACAAAACATCTACTAGAAAGATATACAAGAGTAAATAGAAAAGATTCTCTATTTGGGTTCAGCAGAAGCTAATAGATCCTTTTACGGCTCCCGTTCCTGTGATTTTAGATTTCCTGGCTTTCCTCTTCTAGAATGGAGCCAGTTATTTCATAGTGAAGGTTCATTCTGCAGCCATTTTGCATTTCCACATTGGAGAAAACTCTTCTTCTCTAGCTTCTTCTAAGCTGTGTAAGGTTTTTCCTCAGAGGCACCTTTTTACTTCACCCCCCAGTCAAGGACCCAACTCCCCCTTGTGATCTTCCTTTGATTTTACAAGCTTTGGTCCCCCCCCTTAGAACCAGCAGCTAAGGTAGATCTAAAGTTTCTGTCCTGGACAACAGCCTTTTTAGTTGCTTTAACATCAGCAAAAGAGTTTCCGAGCTCCAAGCCCTCTCTTCTAAACATCCGTATTTGATCTTTCACAAGGATAGTGTATCTTTACTTAAAGTGGCCACAGAAAGCAATATCAGTCAGTCCATTCATCTTCCAGTTTTCTTCCCCAATTTTCAAAACAAGGGAGAATACACACTACTACTAATTGATATTCATAGGCAGTTATGTTTTTATCTGGACAGGACAAAATCTTTCAGCAAACCTGACCAGGTGTTTATATCCTTTTCAGAGGTTAGGAAAGGTACTATGGTCAGATTGCATCTCCTTTTTTTTCATCAAAAGGTATGTTTTTGTTTGGGCATGTCAAAGCTCATTCTATGAGATCTATGGCGACTTCTTAGTTCTTTTCCTTGAGAATGTCAATTGATGATATTTGTGCGGCTGCCTCTTGGTCATGGTCTCATACCTTTTCTTTCTCATTCCAAATTAGACATCATTTCTAGCATAGAGCTGCTTTTGGATCTACGGTGCTTTGGAATAACATTCCATGAGGGTCTCCCTAAGTTTGTGTAGCTGGGGACTCTGTCCCACTGGTCGAGGAACAAATGAAAATGACAACATCACATAAAGAAGTTATGCTCTTACCATAACCTTCTGTCTGTATTGTCCATTTTCATTCTTCCTCAACCTCCCCGCCCTCCTTCCCCTGGCCTTTTCTATGTAGACCTGCCGGAGTTGGTCTGCATTAGGAACTGTAGTTCCTTTATTGAGCCCCTGAACCTTTTTTCTTCTTCTTTGATTATGTAGGTCCCTTACCTGTATATTTTTAGCAAACTCAGTCTGAGGTAATCTAGGGGAATGAGGCATTTTGGGATGAAGAGGAGGAGATTCAGCTTCGAATATTAAGGTTGGAAAGTGGCCGAGACGGATCCGAGGTCAGATCTGAAACCACAGGTCGAGGAAGAATGAAAATGGACAACACAGATGGAACATTATGGTAAGAACATAACTTCTTTTATTGTAAATTTTGATTGAATTAAATGATACCATGGAGCTCTTCTTCCTGAGCCTCTGCTGAAAAAGGGCAACTGTGCTTACTCAGACTTTCCCAGTAAACACATTTCATTAAATACAAATAAACAGATAAATCACATGTCCATGGTCTTCACGTTATCTTAATCTGTGTCTACTTGCTCATCATCATTTTGGTCACTCTTCTTTGCATCTCTGTACCCTTGATATAGCTTTGTGACCTTTCTCAGCTGTGACTTCCAGAGACAGGATTCCAAAACTGAGTCACATGAAATTGTTGTTTTCTTGGCTCAGTAACTCCCCGCTACAGTACTGCTTCTCAGCATTCTGCTAAGTATTCTATTGCTGCTTCACGTTGTCTTGGAAAAAATAATTTTGCTGTAGATTCTCATCCCTGAATTATTTTCATCCTTCCTTACTCTCAGTTGCAGTTAGATATCAAGTACTTTGGCATGTTTTGCATTGAACTCCAGTGGCAGCCAGGCTTACCAGTCTACCAGCTCATTAACATTATCTTGTTGTTGCCCCATCCTGATTCCTTGGCATGCTAATCCAATGCTGGTGGTATCTGCAGAGAAACTCAGCTTATAACTTATTCCCTTCTCAATGTCAGAAATGAAATTCCCAGAAGCAGCCTTTCTATTCCATTGTCATTCTGCTCCATTATTATCTGCAGTTCTGTCATGAATCTGCCATTTTAGTGAATCAGATTAAGTCTCAGGGTCTTCACTTCATGAAGATATGCTTAAGGTTACTGTCATTCAAGAAAGCCATCATCTCATTTTTCCAAATCCCTTTCATCAGCTTTGCCATTGCCTACCTTGGATTTGCAAAGCAGCACTTATCTGACAACATCCGTATTCCTTTCCTTTGGACCTTTTTAGACCATGTGGCTCATAGTGACTTGCTAAGTAGCAAAGAGTGATCCACCCTGTCTCCATTAGCAGCTTAGGTTGAATCTTTCAGGCAAGCGATATTAAAGTATCCGCTGCAGGACCACCAGATAAACAGATTCTACCCAATGGTGTTGAGACTTATAAACTCTGATACCAGCCACTGATTATTTAGTCAGTAATCATTCACAAAACGTAGCTCAGCTGAAAAGTGTGCAATATCTTTTTTTTTCATTCTTTGAAGTAGCATTATATTTTCTTATTCATGTGCAATTGCCTGCTGTTTGTCTGATGCAGATGAACAAAGGAGGACAGTCTTAACATGTGCAATCCTACACTGTCATGCTGCTATATTAGTATTCTTCTTATGACTGTCAGGAGGGCTTGTGTGTTTTTGCTGTTATTATTAGTTTATTTATCCTGCTGTGGGTCTTGTATTGAATATCTTTTTTAAATTGAAATGTTATACTGTTCTTGTTATCCTTGCTTCCTATGTACTCTCTGGCGAGTTGATAGTCTAAATTTCATTTAGACTGCACTTGTGTAGTCCTAAATGACAACAAAGTTTACTTTAACTTTGATCTCTTCCAAGCCCTGCACTTTCCTAATCAAAAGACACTGCAACCCTTTCAGTACCTCATTCACTGAGACCTCCCTGTCAATTGATTTCTGTCCTGTTTCTCTACTAAGCCATTTCAGCAAGAATTACTACATCTTCCTAATTGTATTGAATTAGTGTAATGTAAAAGTGGCCTGGATACGAGTCTCATCAAAAGCACAGCGTTTACTTGGTTATGGCAATTTCAACACTGTGCAAGACTATACTTTTATGTCCTGCAAGCTGGCCAAAGTAGAGCTGGCTGCTCCCTCTTCCTACATCAGAGATGTTGTTGAAATCAGGTTATTGAGGTCATAGCAAGGGTTTTATCCCTCTGTGCCCTGGAGCTTGCCTGTAGTGAAGCTGTGTATGGACTGTAAAATGGAGGCTGTGATAGGAGATGAGTATTCTGAAATTGAATAGGATGAGTTTAGTGGTGATTAAGTTGCACACAACATACATTTGAGAATATGTATATATAATATTATGGTATGTATGTGTGTGTGTATATATATATATATATATATATATATATATATATTTTTATATATATATAAAATATATATATATATATATATATACATAT
>NC_056745.1:1054811274-1054901274 GCF_019279795.1 Protopterus annectens | reverse complement strand
AGTTTTCAGGATCCGTTGAGGCACCACCTTTGTGGAGAGGGACCACTGTTGCTGTACGCCACTCTTTGGGTACATATCCTGTAGTAAGGCTGAGATTGAACAGTAGTTTTATGTTTGGGTTTAGCTCTTCTTGGAGTTCATGTAGGATGCAGCCGGGACACTGTCTGGTCCCATTGATGCTGTGTTTTGCTTTGGAGAGGGTGGCTCTTACCTGAGCATCTGAGATGTCAGGGGCAGCACTCTGCTGGGATAGATATTTGCCCTTTTGGTGGGGGGGGAGAAGTTTGCGCTGAACCTGTCAGCTAGGATGTTGCCAATGTCTGTGGGTTCAGTGTATTTTTTGTCATTTTGGACTAATTCTGAGCATATCTGGGAATTCCCACCCAGGTTCCTAACATAACTAAAGAAAGCCTTGTGATTATCCTTAGTGTGTTGTGCAATTTTTCTCTCGAAGCTGGCCTTAGACGATTTTATGAGTGCCCGTAGTTTTTTGCTAATACTGATCAGAGATGCCTTCCCTTTTTTGGATTTTGCTCTATCATGTAGTAGCTTCCTCCTTCTATTGTATAGTTTGTTTATGGCTGAGGTCCACCAGACAGGACGTCTGCCTTTGGAGGATTGGGTCTTGGTTTTATTTGGGATTGCATGATCCATGCATTCCTGAAGGTGTTCATAGAATGCGTTTATAAAGGATTCTGCGGTCTGGGCCGTATTTTCCACAGGCCCGGGGGCTTTGAAGGATTCCACCTCGGTTTTGAGGAGTGCGAAATTTGCTTTAGAGAAGTTTTTCACTGTGGTTTTCTGGGCAGGGGGTGGGGTCGGGATGTGAATATCCAGTGAGATTAGTTTATGGTCTCATCTTACCAGTGGAGGGATACACTTCTCGTCTGGAGCATAGAGTCCCCATGTTGGTGATGATCAGGTCCAGTATGTTTTCCCCTCTTGTGGGAGTGGTAACAAGTTGTTCCATAGCATTTAAGTTTATAAATTCTAAGAATCTTTGGGCTAGGGTGTTGGAGCTAGAGTAATGCTCCCAGTCTGTGTTTGGGTAGTTGAAGTCGCCCAATAAAATGGTGTTTGGAGAGACCTTCGTATTTTCCAGTGTTCTCAGGAAGGCCGAGTGGGGTTCCTGGGTTTGGGAGGGTGGTCTGTAGCAGGCTATAAACTGGAAGGCAGTTTTACCCACTGTTAGTTGCACTTGGATAGTCTCTGATGCTTCATGCTGTGCCACCAATCTGGAGGTGTGGGTGTCTTTGACGAATATTGATACTCCCCCTCCTTTTGTGGTTCGGTCCAAGTTTTGGGGCCGAAAAGCATGGTATGAGGTATAACCTGGTAGTGCTGAGGTGCTCTCGGGAGCCTTGAACCAGGTTTCTGTTACTGCACAGATATCGATGTTCTCCATGCTAAGGAGAGTGTCGAGTGGGTGCATCTTGAGGTTTAGACTTCTGGCGTTGAGTAGCATTACTCTTAGTTTCTTATCCCTTGTGATACCTATGGAGGTGGGTTTGTCTTTTGAGCCTTGCCTAAAAAAGGCACTATGGGGGTAGCAAGAGCCTTTGCCAATATCCGAAAGCCCAGGGTGACAGGTGCAAGCCGTCCCTAGCGAAGCATCGTGGCTTGTCGAGCATGTCATCCCAGGCTGACAGGCATTGGATCCCCTTTGAATGACACCAATACTTAAGCCAATTGTTGAAATTGATCATCTTGTCTTCATATTGTTGCAGCATTCTTGGTGAGGGTAAGATGCTACTCAAGGTCAGGGTCATACCGGCCTGGGCTACATGCTCAGAGAGCTCCTCTATGTCTCTTTTCATGTAGTCCAGGGAGGTATGTCTCAGGTCATTCACACCAGCATGGACAATGACTGAGTCATATTTGTACTTGCCTTGGAGTGACCTGAGTGCTTGTGTTATGTGGCGGATCCTAGCGCCCGACAGGCATCTCACCGTGAACTTCTCCTTGTTCAGCCTGGTGAGCGGGACGTCAGTGTGCCTGACGATAGAGTCACCTATTACAAGTGTATCAGATGTGTTGTTTAGCCTTAAGGGCTGTGACTGTTCGGCACACTGGCTTTGTTAACTATGTGTTGCACGTGTTTTGTTTTGGGGTAGCGGTATGCTTGGGTGTCTGCTTTGGAAGTCTCTGCTGCTTAGGCAGATTTTTATTTAGAGCCTCCGAGTATGTTTGTGTGTTTATGTAAATGGTTGGCTGTCGTGGTAGGTCTATGTGAGATTGGAATTGTAGTGAGTGTCGTTTCCTTCTCCTCCTGACTGGTTACGCCATTACTGAGTTGAGAGAGCTTAGCCTCCAGTTTGGCTATATGTTTGCATCTCTCACATGTGTTGGAATTTGTTGGGAGGAGGAGAGGGTTGTCTGTGTACATGAGGCAGTTGTAACATTGCCTCAAGATTCCCAGATTCACCAGCTGGACCAGGGAGGAAATATATATATATATATATATATATATATATATATATATATATATATATATATTTATGGATTCACTTTAGAATATTGAATTTCAGTATTTTGAGACTATAAAGCCGAAACACCAGAAAAATAAAACCCAAAACCACGACCGTTAAAGCACACACACAAACACAACTGCACCTACCTCCGCACAACACAGACACACACTTACTATAAGCACGGGGCAAGCTCCCTTGCACCCCCATGTGGGGGGCTGCACCCCACACCCACCCTACTTATATATACTATCTCCAAGGTTGCACTAAACATCAATACACACAAAACCCACCAACATACATTCCACACCCCCCTCGCACAAACACACATCATGCAGGTACAAACACCCCCACTCTCAACACTGACACACTCACACTGTCATCTACATTCCCTAACCCACACTTAACACCCCCAACACACTAACAAACACACAAATCCTCCTCAAAACCCTTAAAAATACCACACTTACTTAACTCGCTATCAGTACTGCGGGTTCAACATTTCCTGGTTCGATATTCTGCAGTTCCGCACATCTGAAGATTTGACACTTTGGTCTTGTGATACTGAAATTCAACATTTCAGTATTTTGCGATTCCAAAGTTTTTATATATGTGTGTGTGTGTGTGTGTGTGTGTGTGCATATATATATATATATATATATATATATATATATATATATATATATATACATACATACATACATACATACACACGTGTGTGTGTGTGTATGTGTGTACACACACGGACGTACATAGATATGTACACATGCAGAATATTAAAGGCCTTAAATGTTTCAGAGCTATTCCAATAAATAGCAAAACTCACATACTCCGTACCCTATAGGCTGGCTTGTGTTTTGCTTTTTCTGGCTTGAAAGACCCAATCCTGAATGACCTCCTCTTTCTTTTCAAAAACAGTGGTTCTACAAATGCTTGCACTACTGGCGTAGATTTGCACCAACAAATGCATAAACCTTGCTGAGAAGATAGGTTCTTAACGCATTGTATTCCCAACCTATGGAATAAGTTACCACTACAGGTCAGGCGAGTTCCTGCTTTGTGTACCTTTAAGACTAGTGTCGATGGATGACTTGATGGGTAGGCATAAATTTACATAGGGAACAGACCAAAAGCCATGCAGGGTAGACAGAGTGCACGGATTATACCATTATAATCTGTACAGTCAAAAGCAATGCAGCACTTTGTGCTGGATTGCTTTTGACTGTATAGACACAAATTTACACCAAGGTTATCTGGTATGGTCCTGCCTGGTGAGTACTATTAAGTATGAAAGATTGGCAAAACGTTTTAAGTGTATGTATCTACTTAAAGGTATATATGATGAAGCAAATTATGGTTACTCTGTCCACTTGTCCAGCAAGTCCAGCCATTACAGCATATGGATTTTCCACTTTGTTTGATCTGAAACTAACTGTCTGGCCAAACCTATTCTCTCAGCCAGCGTCCCTGCATTACGGCACTGCCAAGAAGTTCCAACAAGTCCCAGCATTACACCATATGGATTTGCCAATTTTGTTTGATCTGAAACTACATACGCTGAACTACCGTCCAATCTCCCTATTGAACTATAACTAATTATAAGTGCTTGTATTGCTCACTTGAACCTGCCTGGGAGAACACATTACATGAACGTCAACTGCTAATTCCTGGTCTCTTATTCCTCTTTTGTGTTATTGCTGACTCTACTGATTAAATGTATGATTGCACTACAGTACAGCCATTCTTCAAACTGCTGATGATTCTTTGTTTGGCTTAGTCTGCATGCTCAGTTGCTCTTTATCTACCAGGGGAATTCGTGTTAGTGCCGAGCCACCATTGTAGGGAATGCCATCTGACTGTGCTTGTTACATCTTGCTCTTACATTATGCCTACAACTGCTCTTGATCTTAAAAGCCTGCCTAAGTGTTAAAATGTGGTTAGTATATTTGCTAATAGTGCATTGAAGTTGATGCTGCCTGCTGCTAATTTAAGAGTGAATGCGGTTCTTCTCCTTTGTTTAAGAAACTCTGTGGAACCTGCTTGTAGTGTTTTAACCTTGTTAATTCCCACTCCTCAGTTATGTTCCATGATAGTTACGTCTTTTAACTAAGGAGTTTATCTTACTTATATCCAAAAAGGTTTAATTACCTTATGTTGTACTGTATTTCAATTCCATGACTCTGCTTATTGTTTATTTTACCTAGCTGTATGGCCAAACCTCTTCTGTCAGCCAACATCCCTGCATTACGGCACTGCCAAGAAGTCCCAGCATAACACCATACGGATTTGCCACTTTTGTTTGATCTGAAACTTAAGTACGCTGAAATACCATCCTGTCTCCCTGTAGAACTGTTAGTAATTATAACTACTTGTATTGCTCACTTGACCCTGCCTGGGGAGAGCACGTTACACGAACACCAGCTGCTAATTCCCCGTCTCTTATTCCTCTTTAGTTTTACATCCCTAAGTGAATCCTCACTACTTTTTTGTCTAACCTAACTATCTCCCTTGCCTATACCTGCCGTAACCTTCTGCCATCAGCCCTATTGCCTCTGATTCATCCACCCTCTAGAATTCTCAACTGGACTGTTTTTCACACTGTCACTTATCCTCTCTGATACATTTTCCCCCATTGCTAATAGACAAACGGTCACTAATTGTTTTTGAGCTTTCTTGCAACTAGCCCCACTCCATTCCCCCTTTCTACTTTCGGGCTCACTTTGCTCTCTTAACCTCCCCCATTCCCACCCACCCCAATATCATTTCCTTTATACCTAACCATTGTTAAGATCCACTTTACACCCTACTTCCCTTTCCTGTTCTCCACAGAAACTATAACTAATGCATACCCTCTCCCACACTACACTTGGAAACTATTACTTATCCTTCTACTACCCTCTCCTCCGCTCTCACACACTGCACTTGTATACTATTACTTATTACTTCTCCTTCCACTATCCACATTATTCCTGCCCCCCTACTCACACATCACCTAAGCAACACACTCTCACATATCTACCTGCAAAATAAACCTACTACTAACTCCCCACTCACCAATTTCAGTACTGTAGCACTCAATACTCTACCAGTCATGCCATTCTCTACTACCCTCTTTCTTGTACTACCTCCATTACTCCCCCTTCACACTCTCACCTTACTTATTGTCCAGTTATCTCCTATTCTCAAAGTTCCTACAATACCGCCTACTAGGGATACCTCATCTCCATATCACTCATTTGCTATTTTTGCTTCTATGTTTTGTACTCTAACTCCTCTTCCTAAAATCAAAATTCCCCCACCTACACCACATTCCCTAAAAAAGAAAAAAGAAAAAAACTAGTTTCTCATCCCTCTATATATCACAATCCTGAAACCCTTTCCAACACACTAAGTGATCACTCCCCAATAAAAGTACTTAGATACATCCCTCACTCTACTAAACAGCATAGATCTATCACATGCCACAAGCTTACTAACTTCCACCCAGATACATTTAAATCTCTTCTCTTTAAAGTTAACTGGAATTTCCTTACCCAACTCCCCCTTGATGATGCTGTCCTGTCTTTCAGCTCCACCTTTCTCAGTATTCTTGATTCACTTACCCCACTCCGCACAGTCCATATTAAATCTAATACATCTCCATGGCTATCAAATTCCACCCACATCCTAATGAAAAATAGAGACAGAGCATGGAAAACTTAGACCAAAACAAAGCTCCCTACAGACTTGATAAAATACAAAGAACTTAGAAATCAGACCAAAAAGTGTATTAATAAAGATAAAGGAGACTTCTACTATAATCCACCCTCAGCATTGAAATCTAACCTCAAAACATTTTGGAACTCATTAAACCACATACATCTTGGTGGTCCCTGCTCCCCTAATCCTTGTCCTGCTAAGACTCCCTTAGGTATTGCTTCCACCTTCAACACATATTTCATTGACTCCATATCCAAACTATTTAACCCCAGTGCCAACTCCACTACCTTTAATAATAATTCAAACCACTCTCTATCTAATCCCACTACACTGTCATCAAATTCTTTCTCCTTTAAACCTGTACCCACTAGCTACATCAAATCACTACTCTCTAAATTCATACCTTGCTACCGACAGCATTCCTTTCCTCTTGCTCTGCCTGTATTTATCTTAACCAACCGCTCCATTTTTGAGTCCAAAGTTCCCTTCATATGGAAACAATTCTTCACTCTACCAATACATAAAGGAGGTAACTCCTCAGACATCAATAATTTCTGACCAATTGCCATCCTCTGTCCTCTTTCTAAAGTTCTAGAAAAATGTGTACATAAACAATTTATGCACTACCTACTCTCTGAACATCTGCTCACACCTACTTAACATGGCTTTAGACCAAAGCATAGTACTACTACTGCCCTACTCATCATCATCATCTTTCGGCTGTTCCCATTAGGGGTCGCCACAGCGGATCACCTGTTTCCATTTCTTCCTGTCCTCTGCATCTTGCTGTGTCACACCAACCACCTGCATGTCCTCTCTCACCACATCCATAAACCTTATCTTAGGCTTTCCTCTTTTCCTGTTACCTGGTAGCTTCATCCTTAGCATCTTTTTCCCAATATACTCCGCATCCCTTCTCAGCACATGTCCAAACCAACGTAGTCTTGCCTCTCTGGCTTTGTCTCCAAACCTTCCAACCTGGGCTGACCCTCTAATATACTTATTCCTAATCCTGTCCTCCCTCGTCACACCCAGTGCAAATCTTAACATCTTTAACTCTGCCACATCCAGCTCAAACTCCTGCCTTTTTGTCAATCCCACTGTCTCCAACCCATATAACATAGCTGGTCTCACTACCCCCTTGTAGACCTTCCCTTTCACTCTTGCAGGTACTTGTCTGTCACAAATCACTCCTGACACACTTCTCCACCCATTCCACCCTGCCTGTACTCTCTTCTTCACCTCTCTTCCACACTCACCTTTACTCTGAAGTATTGACCCCAAGTATTTAAACTCATCCACCTTCGCCACCTCTACTCCTTGCATCCTCACCATTCCTCTATCTTCCCTCTCATTCACACACATATATTCTGTCTTAGTCCTGCTGACCTTCATTCCTCTTCTCTCTAAAGCATATCTCCATCTCTCCAGGATCTCCTCCACCTGTTCCTTACTCTCACTACAGATCACAATGTCATCTGCAAACATCATAGACCATGGGGACTCCTGTCTGATCTCGTCTGTCAACCTGTCCATCACCATTGCAAATAAGAAAGGGCTCAGAGATGATCCTTGATGTAACCCCACCTCCACCTTAAACGCATCCGTCTCTCCCACCGCAGACCTCACCACTGTCACACTACCCTCGTACATATCCTGTACCACTCTTACATACTTCTCTGACACTCCTGACTTCCTCATACAATACCACAACTCCTCTCTAGGCACCCTGTCATATGCTTTCTCCAAGTCTACAAAAACACAATGCAACTCTTTCTGACATTCTCTGTACTTCTCCATCAACACTCTCAGAGCAAACATTGCATCTGTAGTGTTCTTTCCCGGCATGAAACCTTACTGCTGTTCACTAATCATCACATCCTTTCTTAACCTAGCTTCCACTACTCTTTCCCATAACTTCATGCTGTGACTGATCAATTTAATCCCTCTGTAGTTACTACAGCTCTGCACATCACCCTTATTCTTAAAAATCGGTACCAAAACACTTTTTCTCCATTCCTCAGGCATCCTCTCACTTTCCAAGATTTCAGTAAACAATCTTGTTAAAAACTCCACTGCCATTTCACCTAAACACCTCCATGCTTCCACAGGTATGTCATCTGGGCCAACAGCCTTTCCATTCTTCATTCTCTTCATAGCTATCCTTACGTCCTCCTTGCTAATCCACTGTACATCATGATTCACTATCCCTACATCATCCAACCTTCTCTCCCTCTCATTCTCTTCATTCATCAACCCCTCAAAGTACTCTTTCCATCTCCTCAACACACTCTCCTCGCTTGTGAGTATGTTTCCCTCATTATCCTTTATCGCCTTTACCTGCTGCACATCTTTCCTAGCTTGGTCCCTCTGTCTAGCCATTCGGTACAGGTCCTTTTCTCCCTCCTTAGTGTCCAACCTTTCATAGAACTCTTCATATGCCTTATCCTTAGCCTTCGCCACCTCTATCTTTGCCATGTACCTCATCTCCTTATACTACTGTCTACTTTCTTCATCTCTCTGACAATCCCACTTCTTCTTTGCCAACCTCTTTGCCTGTGTACTCTTCTGTACTTCCTCATTCTGCCACCACGTCTCCTTGTCGTCCTTCCTCTGTCCCGATGTGATACCAAGCACCTTTCTAGCCGTCTCCCTTACTAGCTCTGCTGTAGTTACCCAGCTATTTGGTTACTCTTCACTGCCACCCGGTGTCTGTCTTAACTCATCCCTGAACTCCACCTCACAATTACCCTTTTTCAATTTTCACCATGTGATCCTTGGTGCTGCCCTCACACTCCTCCTCCTCTTCTGATCACCAACGTCATCCTACAAACCACCATCCTATGCTGCCTAACTACACATTCTCCAGCCACCACATTACAGTCTCCAATGTCCTTCAAACTGGCCCTCCTACATAAGATATAATCCACCTGTGTGCATCTTCCTCCACTCTTGTATGTCACCTTATGCTCCTCCCTTTTGTTAAAATACGTATTCACCACAGCCATATCCATCCTTTTCGCAAAATCCACTACCATCTGACCTTCTGCATTCCTTTGTTTAACACCATACCTACCCATCACTTCCTCATCCCCACTGTTCTCTTCACCAGCATGCCCATTTAAATCTGCTCCAATCACCACTCTCCCACCCTTGGGTACAGTCATCACCACTTCATCCAATTCACTCCAAAATTTTTCTTTCTCATCCATTGCACACCCAACTTGTGGAGCATATGCACTAACAACATTAATCATTACACCATCAATTTCCAGCTTCATAAACATCAGTCTAGCCGACACCCTTTTCACCTCCAAAACACTCTTCATATACTGTTCCTTCAGAATAACTCCTACGCCATTTTTCCTCCCATCCACACCATGATAAAACAATTTGAACCCATCTCCGATACACCTAGCCTTACTTCCCTTCCATCTGGTCTCTTGCACACACAATATACCAAACTTCCTTCTGTCCATCATATCAGCTAGCTCTCTCCCTATACCAGTCATACTGCCAACATTTAAAGTTCCGACCTTCACTACCACAGTCCTAGCCTTTCTCCTCTCTTCCTGCCTTAATCATTCTTTAATACTATATCCCTTGCCAGAGATAACAACAAACTTGTCTCCTGCCTATTCTGAGATCTCTCTAAAGCTTTCAACACCATCTCTCACTGTCTTCTTTTACACAAACTAACCAACCTTACCTTCTCTCCTGCTACTGTTGCATGATTTTCCAGCTACCTCATTGACAGATTTCAAGCAGTGAATTGGCTATCTGCACTCTCCCCTCCTCTCCCAGTTAAAATGGGTGTCCCTCAGGGTTCCATCCTTGGTCCACTACTTTTCAACATCTTTGTTATTCTTCTTTATTCTTCCTGTCCTCAGTCCTCAGTCATCACTGGTCCAATCCGCTGATGACTCTGCTGTCATCACTATTGCTGACCCTCCGTCCAAACTCATCTCTACAACACAGGCTTCCTTTAACTCAATAGAAAACTGTCTCTCTGATAACCGACTTTTCCTTAACCCCCCCCCAAAAAAAAAAAAAACAGAGCTATTGCTTTTTCTTCTTAAAAACCACAACCACATTAAATCCACTTTCACATTCTTGCCTCTCAATAGCACACATATTGAGGCAGAAACTAGCACTAAACTCCTTGGTGTCATCATTAACGATCAACTTAAATTCGATCTACACATTAACAACTGTATCAAGAAAACTCATCAGAAACTAGGGCTCCTCTACCACAACAAAACGTTTCTCACCAGTGAAGCTAATGTACTTCTCTCTAATGCCTACCTCCTACCCAGTCTATTATATGTCTCTCAAATTCTTACTTGCCTCACCTCCACACTCCTTGCCAAACTTGAATCTACCTACAACACGATAACCAAATTTGCAGTTCATCATACCTACAAGTGACATCACTGTCTCTCACTCAAACACCTTAACTACCTCACCAACTTCTTCTCCCTCAACTCCAGATCATCCACTCTATCCTTTATCAACCTTCTTATTGTCCTACCCTATCATCTCCCACTATACACCTGCTAGATCCCTCCAGAACTGTAACGTAGATCTGCTACAAATCCATAAACCTAAAACTAAGAAAATATGTATTTTCTGTAGCTATAATCCTTCCAAGACCTGAAACAAACTTCCTCTGGAGATCAGGTCACTCAAGCAACTTAGTCAATTCAAGCTAGCCACTAACGAATACCTGTTAAGCCAAGGGACCTGCCACTGTACTCACCCCCCGTTAAACATCTAAATGATGTAGGATTCTAAATCTGACAGACATAACAATTAGTTTACTTTAGTAAAACCTTGTTTTTCATGTGTATGTTGCTTTGAATATTTTTCATAAACCAGTTGTTGATTGTTTACTTATTATTGTAAATGATAAACTGTAGAACATGTGGAGCTTTTCTCCCCTGGCCTCCACTGAAAAAGGACATATTAGCTCAGTCGGACAAACCGGTCAACATATGTAAAATAAATAAATAAACTGACTAGTATCAGTTCTGTGTTTCTTATATATTCCTGTGTTCCTCACACACAGATAAGTTCGTAGGTGCTTACTAGGTCACTGATAAGTGATGATCTTAAGAAATATACCTTTACATTTCCATGGTAGTTTTTAGCCCTTGTATTGTGCATACAAATAACCCAGAGACAGGCCAAACAAGGATATGTTGGGACATTTATATGTTTACCCTATTTGTGAGGGATAGTGGTACTAGATTGGGGGTAAATTTGCTGTTAGCCAGCCATTTGTCCAAATTACATTAGAAAATAGTAAGAGGGGAAGATGATTCTACAGAAGTGGTATTCCCTGTGATACGTGCTTATTTATTTTGCAAAAGTGATTGAGATGTCTTTAGTAGGTATTTGTAATACCGTTAATACCATTAACCTTGCAAATATGTAATACGTCTGACAGTATAAGGTGTGTTGAAGCTCTTTTACATGAGGTACAGATCACCTTTTAGTAGTCTATATGAAACTTAAATTTGGAAGACTGATAGTATATTTGTTAATTTCTTTTGCTCTCTACAACAGGAAATCAGTCTTCTGAAAGGCAAGTTGTTGCAAAGGAAACAGATTTGTGACTGATCAATTTCAGCAATGTAAATACAAACAGCTACTAAAAAAGGTTGTGTAGCTGTAAAAAAAAGTCAGTTACACTCTTTTTTTTTTTTTTTTTTTTTTTTGCCAGGAAAGCAATTTAATGGAGAGTAGCAAAATTTATTAGGAGATCTATGGCAAACATAAATATCTTCTCACAGCCATCTTGGACATCAAAGCAGTATCTCAATTTCCTTTTGATATACTTAGCAAAACTTTCAAGGAACTATACTTGGATAGTCCAGTTCACAATGCTCTTAAAGATGTCATTCCTTACTTCAGAAATTTAAGTGCAGCACAGTGCTTATGTTGGCCAAGCAGTTTTGTCATTTTTATAGGTTCATCGGTGTTTACTAGGCTAACAACCACTAGGGCCTTTTTAAGCCTAGCCATGCATCCCAAGTCTCTGACAAGTACTGATACCCTTGAAAAGTGTAAGCAGGGGTTTGGGAGATGAAACATTTACAAGTAAGGGCCTGGGAGATGAACTGTTTGCAGGCTGCCTGGGTTCATTAGAGACATCGGTACCAAACCAGGGATAATTTTCCTTTTCCCCATCCAGTTATCCAAGTTGCACTTGTACTGGGTTAGAGTGGAGCTGTGATTCACATGGATGGGGAGCCTGTTCCATAGACGGGGTAGTTTCTGAGATACAATACCTGTCTGTCCAGCAGGTCCTGTTTATATCACAGGCAAGGTTTAAATCTTTAGAATGGGTAATTCTGGTGCTGTTTGTTTTGTGGATATGCAGGAGGACCATTGGAGGGGGGTCTGACAATGCTCTGTATGCCAGACATAGATCTTCCTTCAAAAGCCTGTGGGAGACAGAATACAGGGATAGCGCCTTGAGACGGTTTGCATAGACATTTTACTTACGCCCTGTATTCTTTTAGTGAGGAACATCTGTGGACGTTCCAATTGTTGGATATGGTCAGTACAGGGAATTTTAGTGGTAGTAGGTAGCATAAATGTCCATGTTCTGTAGGAATATGTATGATTCTTAATTTGCTGGAATGCCACCTCATTTTGAAGAAGTGTGGGCCTGTGTTGCATTTCCTGTCCTGAAGAGAAGTCATATACACAACCCCTGCAAATAATGAGTATAATGCATTTTGCAAGCCTGGCACATTCTAATGATCACATAAACTATTGCAGATGCTTATCAGTAGAGGTTTATAGCTCTGGAAATGACATTTCTTTTGACAACTTATCTTAATATTTGATTGTAAACTGTACTTTGGTTGTAGTTTTAGATGCAAAAGTAGTGGCATGGCTGCACTTTAGCTCCTTTGTGTCATTTTTTATGTAGTGCTTTCTTTTTTCTATCTGATATTTTCATGTGCTTGAAAACAATTTTTAGAGACAAACTATAGTTTTAGTACTTGGGTTGTAAAAATAAAATACATGTTATACACACACACACACACACACACACACACACACACACACACACACACACACACACACACACACACACGCACACGCCAAATCACTGATCAGTTGCTTTCATATAAAGAATGCCTTCCTATCCTCTTCTCCCCCAAATAATGACTTTATAACTGACCTGACTAACGGCACATTTGAATTTGAGTATGGTCAAGTGAAAGAAATTGTGGCCACAGTTGTATATCTACCATATTTCACTGAAACATTCATTGTACTGGCACAAAGCCATCTCATCAGTCTTGTTTTCACACAAAAAAAGTCTTTCCACTTGCAAAGTAACCACTTTGACTAGTACACCTCTAATATTTGGCCCTGATTAATTGAAAGAAATGCTGACATTATAGCATTTCATCTTGTTTCACACCTGTATAGACAGATACACCCAGACTCGCACTACATTTTGACTGGACACACATTCCATGTGTCACTGGGATCACATGAAAATAATTACAGACCCAGTAGTATATTTCTGATTGCTTTTTTTAACACACACACACATTGAAAACATACATTTAATTCTCTTTTTCAGAAAACTTAATTATTTGAAAATAGTTCACTGAATGGGCTAGACAGTAGAAATAACTGACTAAATTTCTAAACATATATAAATTTTATGATAGGCAGTCCTATCGCTTATTCCCAATGCTGGACCCTGCATCCTCTTACTTAATGTAAGTAACAATAGGTTTGAATAACTTTGAAGGTTATGAATATTGTACTTTCAAGGCTGCTTACTTAACCAGGTTCAGATAATTAGGTTTCTCTGAAAAAGGACCCATTAAAACAGATAAATACCTAGCATACTTTTTTAGACAAGACAGATAAACAGTGAGTTGCTTTCACACAAAGACGGTCTCCCACCAATTTTGACAGGTTTCACCTGTGGTATTTGACTCTGATTAGGTGAAAAGCACTGTGGCTTCAGCATTGTGCTTCATATATATAAACTGCCTCCTGTTAGAGCTTTGTCTGCTATTTTGATATTCAGATAGCTTCCCTGTTGCAGTGCCTGAAATTGACCCTTCCTGATTGAGTACACCTCTGATGTTTGAATGGGATAAAGTGAAATAATTTCAGACCATGTAGTTTATTTTTGTTTCTTTCTCTCTCTCTCACACAGACACACACACATTGAAAACATACATTTAATTCTTTTTCAGAAAACTTAATTATTTGAAAATTGTTCACTGAATGGGCTTGACAGTACAAATAACTGACTAAATTTCTAAACATATATAAATTTTATGATAGGCAGTCCTATCGCTTATTCCCCATGCTGGACCTTGCATCCCCGTACTTAATGTAAGTAACAATAGGTTTGAATAACTTTGAAGGTTATGAATATTGTACTTTCAAGGCTGTTTACTTAACCAGGTTCAGATAATTAGGTTTCTCTGAAAAAGGACCCATTGATGGGTTGCAAACTGGTTAAAGGACAGAACCCACAGGGTTAGAGTTGCTGGAGCCATGTCAGACTCCAAGCCGGTTACAAGTGGTGTCCCACAGGGCTCAGTCCTTGGCCCCCTATTGTTCGGCATCTACTTCTCAGAAGTACAGGCAAACATAGGAGGACTATGGCTGACAAAGTTTGCGGATGATTGCAAACTGGGTGCCATAGTGGATAGTACATCGGACACAGACATCCTTCAGAGGGGTCTCACGGAAACTGATAGCTGGTGCCAGAGCCATGGCCTGAAGTTAAACGCAAAAAAGTGTATAGTCATACCTTCGGGAAAAACAAGGTAACCCCAAGCTACCATATAGATGGCAACCCACTAAGCACAGAAGAGGTTATCAGGGACCTGGGTACCCAGGTTGACAGTGGCCTCTCGCTTGTCACTCACGTTGCTAAAGTGGTTCGAAGACCTTCTACATTGCCCATCTGATCATGAAGGGATTCACATCCAGATCAAGTGAGGTCATTGTTCCCCTGTACTCTTCACTTATCAGACCAATGATCGAGTACAATGCCCCATTCGGGATGTATCTCACCCAACACCTGCAGCAATTGGAGAGACCCCAAAAGTTCCTCACCAAAAGGATAAAGGGACTCCAAAACCTGTCATATACTGCCAGACTGAAGAAACTCCAACTCTATTCAGTTGCATACCATCTGCTCAGAGGTGACCTGTGCCTGACATACAAGGCCATGACCAACCCGGAATTAATGGACATGCTCCACCTCAAAAAATCCAAATCCACCAGAACCACTAGAGCAAGTGACTTAAACCTTAGCATGGATATAAATAGGACGTGCTGGAGGGATAGATTTATCACCCAGAGACTCCCCATGCTGTGGAATAAAATCCCGGTCCATGTGAGGCAGAGCACCTCGCTGGCTCTGTTCAAGAGAAATCTTGACCGGTGGATGGGAGATCGTAGGTTTACCCCGGGAATCATCTCTGTGTCACTGCTGGACAGAGGCACAACAAACTAATGGGCACATTATTTCTAACATAAGGGGTGGCGTAAGCCACATAACTTTGGGCTAGGCTTATAAATGCCTTAGGGCAGATAGCCTAGTATAAACCTATGAACCAGCCTAGTATAAACCTATGAACCTATAAAACAGATAAATACCTAGCATACTTTTTAGACAAGACAGATAAACAGTGAGTTGCTTTCACACAAAGACAGTCTCCCACCAATTTTGACTGGTTTCACCTGTGGTATTTGACTCTGATTGGGTGAAAAGCACTGTGGCTTCAGCAGTGTGCTTCATATATACAAACTGCCTCCTGTTAGAGCTTTGTCTGCTGTTTTGATATTTAGATAGCTTCCCTGTTGCAGTGCCTGAAATTGACCCTTCCTGATTGAGTACACCTCTGATGTTTGAATGAGGTAAAGTGAAATCATTTCAGACCATCTAGTTTATTTTTGTTTCTTTCTCTCTCTCTCTCTCTCTCTCTCTCTCACACACACACACACACACACACACACACACACACACACACACACACACACCTATGGGAAGGTATGTCAATGAGCATTTAACTCTGATCAAATAATGAGTTTTTTATTTATTTATTTTTTGTAAAGCCTGCCCCCCCCGCTCCCCCAAAATAGCCACTTTCTTACTGGGTGCATCTTTAATGGTTGACTGTGCTCATTACATGGCCTTTAGTCAGGAGTGGTTTTTACTTACCATTATTTTAACCCTGACTTCCTGATTGCAATTAGAAAATTATGCACATTAGGTAGATCATTACTTGTGGCCTTTGTGTGCTTTTAATACCACTAATATGTTTTTCGGGTATCCTGCCAGCATTTCTGTTTTTTTAATTTTTATTTAACCTGCAAAAAAAAAAAAAAAACAGTCCCTACAAATCAGAGCAGCTGATCAGAACAGTTGCCAGTAAGCTCTGAGATTCGTTGCACTTAAACAGTCAGAGTCTGTATCTGTAGCAGTCCATGGATTTTCTAGCTTTGAACTGTTGATGTCCTTCAAGAATGCAACTGCAGTCATAACATATGGGTTGTCCTGCCTCAGGCAGCCCTCGGTCGGCCGGATTCCAAAGTCTGGGTCCGACGTCGGCTGATGTTGCATTTCTCTCCGACGTCAGAGCGGCTGGAGTACATAAGCATCAGTTGACGCCATCTTCTTCAGTCTTTCTTGCCGCGCGGTGCCCGAAGCAGAAGCAGTTCGCAAGTGCCGGTCGGTCAGCTCCTGTATTCTTCGAAACCGAAGTCATCAATAAAGCTAAGTACCCTGTTGGGGACCTTTTCTTGCCTCAGCCGATGTCAGAAATTACTGAAAAAGTAAATAATTGTTTGTCTTGTGGTAAACAAATACCTCATAAGGTTATTCTCTACTGCCTCCTGCCCTTGGCCCAGACCACGACGTCTCGGCCTGTGCCGCCTGTGCTCGCTTCAATAAGCGCACCCTCAGGCACCGGGCGGAGTTCGCTGAGGACTTTTTCGGTGAAAAATTTGATTATATAATGCCGTCGGAACAACCAACAACGCATACTCCTAAGAAACGAAAAGACCGGGACTGACATCCTCGGCCCGCGTCTTCAACCGACACCACGCCAAAACTTACCGCAAGTGCCCCGGTTCCCTCTGAGGCGGTTATTCCACCGCTTCGAACCGAAGACACCGCTTTACCGATACCTCCGATACCGGAGGCCACTCCGACGCCAGTTATTGATTTTCCTCCGGATACTGAAACAGAGGAAATGCCCGAGACCATTGCTGTTGATAAGGTCACTCCTGCACGTGGAGCGGCTAGGCCTCCCATGTCCATGTCTATCAAGGCCTACACACGTGCTAAGGCAGCCAGCAAGGCCAAGCATCTTACTGCTAAAACCTTACCTCAGCCTACTCCTGATACTCAAATCATGTCTTTGGCCGCAGATTTAATTTCCCTGATCAGAGGTTCCCAGGCCCATCCTGAGAGAGGATCCCAGCCTCCTCCTGATAAGAGGCCCAGGGTTGAACCCTCTGTCCCTCTTTCTTCAGATGAAGATTCTGAGGACTCTGTTCACTCCGAAAGCCAGGAAGAGCCCTTCCAGACCTATGAGGATTCAGATGCAGAGGACTCCATTCCCTCGGCCTCTCCTCCTGAGAATATTTCTTTTGGGGAAGTTCTGCATTCCATGAGGGAGCATTTTAAGTGGCAAGGCCAGGAATATTCAGATTCCAGAAAGCGCCTTCGAACATTCCTTAAAAAACCCCAACACAGACCCTTAGCTATTCCTCCTGTGCTTGATGTTTTGGATGATCTATACTCTGACTCCAGTGTTACCCCTGATACTCTTCCTCCTGCTCCTGTCAAGCCTGACAGATACTATAGGGTCCCAGAAACCCATTCTCATTTCTTTAGGGCCCATGCTGTTGATTTAGAAACAATTTCCCAGGGGCCCAAAGGGGTTTCAGCTACCACCTCCAAAAATCCTTTGCCTTCCGACAGGGAAGCAAGGTCCTTAGAGAGATGGGGGAAGAAAGTGTACACCTCAACTACTTTATCTATGAGAGCTCACAATTGTCTCTTTCACATGTTTCAATATCAGGATTTTCTGTTAGAGGATTTACAGAAAAAATTGGCCTCTCCTGAACCTTTAGATAGAAAGTCTTTGCAAGAGGCTGTTCATAATTCTCAGCAAGTTAGCAATCACTTCTACAGTGTGGATATGATGCATTGGAAGCTTCATGTAGGGCAGCTATGACAGGGGTGGTCATTCGTAGACATGCATGGTTAAAAGAACAACCTTTACCAGATCATGTTAAGGCAAAACTTCTTGATGCACCCTTGGAAAAGAACAAGCTTTTTGGTGCTAATGCTAAAGATGTGTTAAAGTCCATTGAGGAAAAAGCCAAGTCAGTTCAGACAGTCAAAGATTTCCTCCAGGTTCAGCCACCCAGATTCAGCAGGAACTGGCCTTCTAAAAACTGGTCCTTTCCTAATCCTGAAAGATTTCAATGGGGCAAAAACAGGCGTGCCCGAGGAAGAGTGCAATACAGAGGATCCTACAGGGGACGACAATGGCAACCAGCAAACCAAAGAAGTGACACAGGGGTTTCTCCTGCCCCACAGGGACAATCTCAATGACTTTCCTCTAGTTCCGCTGACCAAGGAGCAAGCAGAAGCTCCTTTGGGCGGAAAATTATCTCTGTTTTCAAAAAATTGGCACAAACTGACAAAGGACAAATGGATTTTGGACATTATAGACCACGGTTACAGGTTCCATTTTCATACCTTGCCAAGAAAACAAGGCATGCCAAACCTTCCACAAAATCAGAGGGCAGAGGCTATCAAGCAAATTTCTCTGCTTGCTCAGATCAAAGCAATAGAAAAAGTTCCACAACAAGAACAAGGTCAGGGGTTTTACTCAAGACTGTTCCTTGTTCCAAGAAAAGAAACTCAATGGAGACCAATACTGGACTTGTCCACTTTAAACAATTTTCTCATAGTACCAAAGTTCAAAATGCTGACTCTACAGCAACTCCTTCCCATGCTGGGCAAGGGGTCTTGGCTGATTACTCTAGACCTCAAGGAGGCATACCTGCATGTCCCTATCAGACACAGCTGCAGAAGATACCTCAGATTTCTTGCAGGGCCAGAGCATTATCAGTTCTCAGCATTGCCATTTGGCTTATCTACTGCGCCCAGAGTATTCACGAAATGCCTGGCTTCAGTAATTGCTCTTTGCAGGCTCCAGGGGATTCAAATCTACCCGTACCTGGACGATTGCCTCATACAAGCGGACGACAAACTAACTTTGACAAAAAACTTGAATTATGTCATACACTTGCTACAGGCTCTGGGATACACAGTCAACTTTCAAAAGTCAAGACTTCAGCCATCCCAGCAAATAACCTTCTTAGGAGCCAAACTAGACACAGCCTCTCAAATGGCTTACCTGACAGAAGACAAGCAAAAGAAGTTAACTCATTACTTCAAAAGTTTAGCAAAGCTCACCCAGATGACTGCAAGGAGATTCATACAGGCCCTGGGTTACATGGCATCCTGCATTCTCCTGGTTCCACTAGCAAGACTACACATGAGAAAGCTTCAATGGTACCTAAAAAGCTTATGGTCTCAACACAGCAACAACCTAGAAGCAACCATACCGCTCATTCCATGTCTTCAAAAGGAATTTCTATGGTGGGCCTCAGTAAGCCAGTCAAACACAGGTATGTCATTCAAAAAACCTCAGATAACACAGACCATAACCACAGACGCCTCAGACCTTGGATGGGGGGTGCACATGGAGGGCAGATGTATTCAAGGACAATGGTCTCCAAAGGAAGCACATCTGCATATCAACCAAAAAGAAATGCTGGCAGTAATGCATGCCATCGAGGCCTTTGGACAACAACTTCAACAAGGCCGCCTACTAATACAGACAGACAACACCACTGTGATGTGGTACATAAACAAGCAGGGGGGCACTCATTTTTACCCCCTTTGCAGACTGACAATGAATCTTTGGGAAAAATCACTGAGCCTAAACATACAGTTGCAATCCCAGTTTGTTCCAGGCAAAGACAATGTTCTGGCGGACAGTCTAAGCAGGAATTTCCTAGAACCCCGCGAATGGAGGTTACATCCAGAAATCTTTATACGACTCACCTCGACATGGAGCAGGCTAGACGTAGACCTATTTGCCTCCCACCTCAATCATCACTTACAAAAGTTCTGTTCAAGGACATATCATCCACAAGCATGGAAAATAGATGCTCTCTCATTCAACTGGAGCTCCCTAAAAATCTATGCATTTCCACCTCTGCCACTGATGACCACAGTGTTACTAAAGATCAAAGCAGAGCAGCCCAAAGGGATCCTAATAGCTCCAGACTGGCCAAGACAACACTGGTACCCACTACTACGGAGCATATGTCACAACAAAACGTGGGCCCTTCCCCAGTGGCCCCAACTTTTGACTCAACACAACTTCAGGACAGTTCATCCCAACATCCAGACGCTACAGCTAACAGCTTGGGAGATCCCATAAATAACCTCAATCTACCTCTCTCCAAGGAAGTTCAGCGGATGCTAACAGAAGCCTGCAGACCATCCACCAGAAAGGTTTACTCAGCCAAATGGAAGAGATTCAGCATTTGGAATACCAGCAAGGGTCATGATGCATCACTTTTGAGCATTCCACTCATTCTGGAATATTTGGCAGATATGCTACATAATGGACTCTCATACTCTTCCATAAAAATACATGCTTCAGCTATCTCAGCTAGATACAACACTGATCCACCTGTGTTTTCACATCCTTTGTTAAGGCAATTTCTTAGAGGAATCAAGAATATAAAGCCCCCAAGAAAGGCACCAGTACCAGCTTGGGACCTCAATTTTGTCCTAGAAAAATTGACTCTACCTCCCTTTGAGCCAGCAGCTTCTGTGGATTTACAATTTCTTTCCTGGAAGACAGCTTTCCTGTTGGCCATTACCTCAGCAAGAAGGGTTTTGGAATTACAGGCCCTAATGGCAATACCACCGTTCATAACTTTTCACAGAGACAGGGTCTCCTTACGAACCAACCCTACCTTTCTGCCAAAAGTGGTATCTAGGGTTTCTTTAAATCAAGCAATTCACCTGCCTACTTTCTTTCCCAATCCTGAGAACAAAGGGGAAAGACTGTTGCATACCTTGGACATTCACAGACAACTTCGCTACTACCTAGACAGAACCAAGACCAGTAGGAAGTCTGATCAGCTTTTTGTAGCTTACGCCCCTGGAGTACAAGGAAAAGCAATTTCCAAACAGACAATTTCAAAATGGATTGGACATTGCATCAGATTCTGTTATTCCTTCCATGGAAAGAGTGTGCCAGCCAATGTCAGACCACACTCCACCAGAGCTACAGCCACCTCTACAGCATTCTTAAGAGGGGTGCCTACGAAAGACATTCTAGAAGCTGCTACATGGAGCTCCATGCATACATTTTCCAAACACTACAACCTCCCTTTATATTCCAGATCCAGAGTAGGCTTTGCTTCGGCAGTCCTGCAGGGATTGGATAGCTACACCATCCTTTTCTTAGAGCATTCCACCTCCCCCAGCTAAGCTATGGTATTCAACCCATATGTTATGACTGCAGTTGCATTCTTGAAGGACATAGTACAGTTTGTACCTACCATAAATGTAGATGTCCGATAGATATGCAACTGCAGTCGGGTTTTCCCTCCCTCCTTCCCCTCTATGCCTTGGGTCCACTCCTCTCCCTGTTATCCTTAGCTGGGGATATCTGTTATGGTGTATTTGTTTATTGCTTATTTATTTGTCTGGAAACCTGTTTTTGTCTTCCAATTTGATTACAGCCTTCCTTGGGGGGCACCTGGCATCTGGGGCAAGAAACACTGAAGAAGATGGCGTCGGCTGATGCTTATGTACTTCAGCCGCTCTGACGTCGGAGAGAAATGCGACATCAGCCGACGTCAGACCCAGACTTTGGAATCCGGCCGACCGAGGGCTGCCTGAGGCAGGACAACCCATATGTTATGACTGCAGTTGCATATCTATCGGACATCTACATTTATGGTAGGTACAAAACTGTACTTTACGTGACATGATGTCCTAATGAGTAGCATGCCATCTCACTTCCAGTTTTAATTTGTTGCTTTAGTGTGATTTTTTTCATTAGTACCTTAATTGTATGAATGCTGTACTTATGAAATGTTTAACCCTAAATTATTCTGAGGGTGGGATTTTAAAATAAAAGAATTAGAGGAAAACTTTTATCAGCACCCAGCTTTCTGGTATTGTTTCCTGGAGCTGAGATAACTAAGCATCTGTACTAAAAATGTTGATAATGCAGTGTCCCTTAAACTAGTATTCTGCTTATCTGCTGTTTCTGCATCAGGTGAAGTATGTCATAAATGTTTATGCTGCTTGATGCTTATCCATTGCTTCTATTATTATTTTATATCAAGCTGTACAGCGGCCACAGTTTGCATCATATAAAATAAATCTCATTTAGGTCTATGCTTTACATTTCCTATTGGTGTTTATAATGTGTCCATATCCTTCATTATACATTCTTTTATTATTTAACTGCCTTCTTTCTTCTCCTGCCTTTCCTGTAAACAGCTAGTGGATGAGAAAAAGTTACCCATAATTAATTAAATTAGCAAATTAATATGTACCGCAGTAGATAGGTGGCTGTAATTGTGTGTATGCATTTATTAATTTAGCTGCTAATATGTGGAACAGAGTAACATGATGATATACAGGAAGGTGTTTTCAGATGTAGCCCAGGGTCACTAAAATACAGTGTAAACAATCCAAAATAACATACAATGAAAAGTTTAGGGAACAGCTAAGTGAAGGCAAAATGCATTTACTATCAGTGTGGATAGAGTCAGCTGTCAGTCAACTGGAACTGAAGTATAATTAATTTGGAGGAAAGCCTTATTAGCAATATTTACAGTGTTTACATTAAGTAGCATACACCCTTAAATATATATATATATATATATATATATATATATATATATATATATATATAAAGCAATTAACAAAGAACATCATGTGAAACAAGTGCTGAGACAGCAAGTGCAGCATAGATCCTTCGTAAAGGGCAGGTACAATGGAACTAGTATCCTCTGTAACTTCTTCCTTTGCAGTTTCTAAGTACTGACGGCATTGTGGGGGGTAGAAGAAACCTGCTCTGCTTCTTATACATGGGAAAGGTTGAAAAATCTGCTAGGAAATATCTTTTTGGTGAATGAACAACAGGTGGTCTGTGCGATCTGTTTGATGGAAATAAATTATGTCATCATCTGTGAATGGCCTTTAACATATTTAAGGCAAAAAAAAAAGAAAGTAGATGGGAAGAATAAGTCTGGAATATACAAGTCGTATTAATAAGAGCATCACTGCTGTTATCATAAAATATTACATAGAAGTTTGAATCAGTTAGTTAGTGGAGTGGTCCTTTTTAGATATTTCATATTTGCTTGTGTTTATGTAAAATAACTTAAATGTTATAGATCCTATTGGAGTCCAACTACCATGTGTTTTTACACTGATTTTTTAGGACTTCAACGTTCATCTTCATTTTCGCGACTGAGTGACAGTATGTTATCCATGAACTCTCAAAAAAATTGTATTCGAGGTCTAGACCTTTCTTCAAATGATCTCGAAAGCTTGGATTCTTTATGTCATGACAGCTGTATCAAGAGTCACTTAGAACATCTTCAAAAGCTAGAACTGCATACAAATAACCTTATAGACTTTCCAGAACCACTGTGTGAGGTAAAAAATTCAGAATTTCTTTTTTGACATATCAAATTAAGTATTTTATTGAAGTATTTTCAATGTACAAGTGTTTAATTTGAACTAAAGCATAAAAACTTAATGAAAACTAAGAAAAAAGGAAACGTTACATCAAATTAGAAAAAATTACAATTCAGTATTTAAGGATTGGAATGCTTGTAAGTTTATGTAGATATGCTTGATCTGTCAATTTTTGTTATGAGTCCCTCCTCATGAACACCGCTTACATTTTTTTTTATCTCAGTGACTGAGAATACTAACTGAGATATGAGTTTTTACTTCTGTCCTTGGTGATACACTTCAAGTCTTGCAGCTCTGGTATTGTTTTATCACTCTAAAATTTGATTAAAAGTCATTTACTGTTGGTAAGCCTACTAGCTTGAGACAGTAATATGTATAATGTAGTGATTAATCATGTATATGTGTAGTGTAGTGTTTAATCCTATAAACAGTGAATTAGTTATCACTTAAGGAATGAGTGATTTCACTAGTGTTTTGTTTGTCCACCGTGGGACTGACCTTATCACTGGATTCGATGAACACTAAAAGGCAATGAACCTTAATCGGTCTCAAAAACAAGGTCAGTGTGGAATTTTGTTTGTTTTTGTAGGTAGCTTGCAGAGCATTAGTTCTTTGAAAATATTCTTTTCAGCAGAGTACAATGGTGTGAAATCTTTTCACTACCAAGTTACATTGTGCCAAGAGGTATTGACACAGGAAACACAGCCCTTCACCTAATCACTGTAGCTCTGTTGGCCTTGACATGTTAAGTAAAGAAAGGGATGGTCCGTCATCTTACGCTTTACTTGCAGAGGACAAGTTGTGACCCTGATGAGAATAATCTAAGGAGGATATGTGGATATGTCAATAGGAAAAAATATTTTAAGGTATGTTGAGATGCTTCATTTCCTATTTTTTTCCATATGTAGGCTACAATTCTTCCAGAGAATGGAGCTGCAAGAAGGCTTTCTTAAAGGAATGCCATCAAGGATCTTATGTTAGGGTAGGAAAATGAATAGCTAATTTCTTACTTTAAAGTACTGCCATTCAACAGACCATGGCTTAGTTAAACAAATCCAGAAAAAGAGATCTAGGGCAGTAGGCCCTACAGAATAGCTCTTTTGATGGCCATGACCTGGCTAGAGTACCTGGTAAGTATCAGCACTCTGAACCAAGTAGCTGCACTCCTTCATTAATTCCAGGGTTTCCACAGCCATTCTTCTAAAGGAGTGAGGTGTCAGAAGAACAAGAGGATGTTATCCATCTTAGTATCACAGAAGACAGTGCAACATGGTAACCAGATTGATGAAGGCTGGGATTCATAGACAAGTGCTGTGTAATTGTGTAATGCCAATGTTCAAAGAGGTTGCTGTGCAAAGCATGAGAGAGCTAATTACAAATGAGGCAGAGGATAGGGCCTACATGCTGAGCAAAGGAACATACAATAAAGTAGGGCTGCACTGTTTATATGAAGCACAGCACAACAGTAACATATAACAGGAGGAGGAGGAGTTCTACAGCAATGTATATGGGTGACATGAATGACATTAGGACTAAGGCATGTTAGCATGCCTGAAGCATTGCATGCTGCCATGTGTAATGCAGCAGCACATAGCTACAGCCAACAGCAGCACACATCTACGATAAGGATAGAAAAGCTCCATTCAGCATCTGACAGGTAGACCAATGGAGGTGTGCACAGTTAAGTGGTACCCTGGTCATTAGGATAGGAAAGCAGGAAAAGGGAGAACAACAAAGCAGAAATAAATACAGAAGGGTAACTATAAGGCACGCATGGTGGAGGGGGAGAGCATTATTTTTTTTTATTTCAAATTTTACATTTTCATAATGGAAGAGTAGATGGGGAGATGTTTGTGGATGGGCTAGAGGGAGAAGGGCAAGTATCAGGATCAGACAGTTGTGGAACAGAGACTGACAGGGATGGTATACACAAAAAATAGGGAGGACAGTGGATGAATAGATATGTATAGAAGGTAGATTAATTAGTGATGGGGATAGTTGGACAAATGAACAAGGAATTAAGACTAACACATAAGGGTGGGGACACACTGGAAAGGAGATAAGGTGATCTTCTGGAATGTTTAGCTATTAGGCCAACCCAGAGGGCAAGAAATACAGGCATCACACACCTGAGTGGCTGATGTTGTGGCTGGTTGTACCTCTGGTGGCCTGATGGGTGGGTGGGCCTTCAGGTCATAATACTCTGCATGTTGTACCAGAAGATAAATAACATAAACATAACATAAATTATTCAATTCCTGTTTTTTTTAACAAGAAACATCTTTATTAAACCATCACTTATAATATAGGCAGTCATACATTTATATAAATGAAAACAAACCACATAGACACAATCCTAGTTGCAAACATTTTACATTACAAATCACATTGACACACTCCCAGTTGCGAACATTATACATCATTTATAATCTGCTCAATCATTTTTTAGTCAAATATTACTTAGCTGATTTAAGTCCTGCCTTCTTTTAAACCACATTCCTCCCCTGTATGTACTGTTCCCACAATTCCCAGTTTATGCTATGTAGTTTGCCCCTACCCTTTTCTAAAGATCTCTGTTCCAGTTGTTCGTATAGTTGGTTTAGATTTTGACTTCCATTTTCTAGTAATTGCTTTTTTGTCAGACACAGCAAGGCCTTACCATGTGTAGGCAATTCTTATTCTGTATCATAGCTTATTTATTTATTTATTTTACATTTGTTTACCAGGAAAGTCACACTGGACACAGGTCCTTTTTCAGTGGAGGCCCGGGGAGAAAAGCTCCATTAGAAAATAGAATAGATGTAAACATTATAGAAGTTAACAATTTACATGGTCATAACATGAGCACACATAGTATTTACACAACGATATTATATAGACATCAGGTGGAAGTTTCATTATAGCAAATGAAAAAAGAGATGAGAGGAGGCCCCTGGGAAGACTGGCTTGAGTACAAGGAATTATGTTGGCAATTGTTACTCGAAGCCAACAAACAACCAGGTCTAAATGAATGCATTTCCCTAGCTCCTGTGTTGAAACTGAGAGCAGCAAAAATATAAGCTGATCTAACAATGATTTACAAAAAGAACAGCAGGTGGCGCCATTGTTCAAATTATATCCCTGACTAAAACACTGTCCCCACATCTACATCACTACACAAATTTCACTGAGGTTTTTATTATAAATATTTATTTATTTATGTGAACAAATAAAGAAATGGTTTACTTAATTACAGTTTGATCAACCAAAAGGTTTTAATATTTTAGAATAGGTTTTAACTGAATTTTAAGACATCTATATATTACATGCAATTTTTCTATGGAATAAGCCCTTCAGTTCTCATGTTTGCCATTGGTTTAAACAGAATGCAATTGTTTCAATTGGCTATTCTTTTTTTAATTTCAGTATATAATGACTAATCAAATAACATTTATTTGTCTGAGGAAGTCTTAATACAAGTTGACGAAAACGCATTGTTTTGTTTTAAAGCGTTTACCGTGTGGATTACTTGTGGCTTTTTTGAGGATCAATAAAGTGCGTTTTTTTGGTGCGCTGTTCCCAGCTTCTTTTTTTCTTTATTATAGCAAATGGTATTACAGTAAACATGCTTTGTGTGAGTTACAATACAAGTAATTTCAAGGATAAGACTAGGTTAGCAGTCAGCAAGCAGTGTCTGGTTACCTATACAAAGGTAGTTTTAGCCTAGAGAATTACAGGCACAAATCCAGGAGTTGACCAAGTGTGTCGTAAGTAGTTTTTTAAACTGTACTGTGGAGGAGCTGGAGGTAAGGAGGCTAGCAGTTTATTCCAGATTTTAGGGATGACGTTTGAGAAGAGTTATTCCCCAGCTGAGTTGTTAGCTTTTGTGGTGACCAGGAGTAGTCTGTTAGTGTAGCAGAGAACTCTAAAAGTGGTGTATGGTTGTGTAAGATTTTGGAGAGCAGGGACTTTATCAGGTTGATAGATTTTGTGGATAAAATTTAATTGTCTAAAGTAGAGGAGTTGAGGAAGTTAGAAAAATCATTCCCCTTATCACACCAGTCTTCTGCCACTCAGTATCTCTGACAGTGCATCCCGCAGGGAATCCTTAAAGTCTGACAACTCACCGCACTACCAGAAAATATGTTCCCAAGTGCCTCTTTCTTCCCCGTCACACCTCCCAACATTTACTGTCTCCCTGAGGGAAAATTCTCTGGAGTCTGCTAGGGGTGTAAAAATATCTATGTAAACATTTTCAAGCAAAAATTTTAAATCTTCTATATTTTGTTGCATATTTGGGAGACATACATATATCCTCCAATTATTTCTTTGTACATTGCTTATCCAATCTCTCTTCCCAATCCTTTCTAACCTTCTCTGATTGATTCTTATAGTTATCATACAGTGTTTTATATGTTGTACTAATTATTCCTTTTTTAATGGCAGCTTTTTTTTAGAGTCTACTAAAAAATCTACCAGTGCTGGTCTTTCTTTTAAGAGCCCTTATTTATTTCTCTTTGCCTATACTCTGATATCAATCCTTGATAGGGAAGGCAGTTTCTAAACTGCAGTCCAAATAAATTATTGGTGTTTTCCCATTCTATCATCTTTCCTTCTCCAGTTGTTGGCTCCCAGTATTTTGGCTCCTTTGCCAGTTTTCTCCAATAACTTCCACCCCCCTGTTGCCTATTGTCTGTATCCCTAATTACAGTCATCCCTATCAGCGGAACCTCCTTTCTCCAGTCCGATGTTGGCTTAGTTCTTAGGGTACTTTCTGCTACTTTACAGATATCATGTTCTGTATAATTATTGTTATTCTCCTTAAAAGCCTGCATCCAATATCACAGTCTCTCCTTGTTTCTTGATCTTCACCCCGTTTCATCATCATCCCTTTCCACTTTTAATTATAGCTTTCTGCTTGTGCTCTGGATAGGAGCCTTAACTGTGTAAATCTGAAATACCTCTTCAAATCAGGTAACCGCAATCAGCCCTGTTCTATTGGAAGAATCAGCTTATCCCACTTGACTGTTGCCATCTTCCCCTCTCAGATAAAGTCCTTCAACTCTTTATTAATTGCTGTCCACAGCCTCTCCTCTGGTTGATAAAAATATGCCTGACCAGTGTGTAAGACTAATGGGGCTAAAACATTTTAACTGCTTGTATCTTACTGTCCATATTCATATAACAAAGCTTCCGTTATTATATTATCTTTTGTTTATTCCCTTCTCACATGTCATTAACTAGCACACCAGAATCATTTTTAATCCAGACTCCTAAATACTTACTTTTATCATATCCCCATAAATATGAATATCGCTGAACCAATTCATATATGGGTACATAATTTAATGCTATTGCCTTTGTTTTAGCTTAATTCATTTTGTATCCTGAAAAGTCTTGAAACTGTCTCAAAATGTTCCACAGCACTGTAATGTCTCTTTCAATTTTTGTCAGGTATAAAATTATATCACCTGTAATAGAGCCACCTTTTCTTGACTACCATACCAGTTATATCCTGGAATTTTTGAGTCCCTTATTTTCTTTGCCAGTGGTTCTACATGTAATGCAAATAATAAAGGGGAAAGAGTGCACCCCTGACTGGTTCCTCTGCTCAAGCAGAAATTATCAGGGAGGACCCCACCCACTTTAATTTTCACCACGTTCCTTTCTATATCCTCCTAATCAACCTTATAATTTTTTCAGGAAATGCAAATACTTCCATTGCTTTGCTCATAAAGTCCCAGCTTACTCTGTCAAATGCTTTCTCTGCATCAAGACCCACCAACAACAATGTTATTTTCTTACATTCTGCTTCCCTCTGGATAAAAATGTTCTGTTAATGTTGCCTAATGTTTGCCTCCCCTCCACAAAACAACATTGATCTATATCTGTCAATTTTGGCATTACATTTGCCCTTTTTTTAGGCATTATACACACAAACACTTTATAGTCATGGTTTAATATTGAATGGACCTGTATTAAGCTGGATATGATGGATCTTTACCCTCTTTCGGTATTACAGCCACCACTGCTTTCTTCTATGGTGTTTGATACTTCTCCTCTTCTTAAAATACTGTTAAACAAAACCTTCCAGATCTTTATCAGTTTTCTCCTTCCTAGCTTCCAAACGTCCTCAGGAAAACCATCTATTTCTGAGGACTTCCTGTAAATTTAGTAAAACAAACTAGTGGACCAAACGAAAAACACAATCCAGGCTGGAAACAACCACACAGGAAACAGGATGAACCAGATTTTAATGTCAGTTTTAGCGCTTTTGTCTGTATATCGCACAAGGCTTCTTCAGAAACGTTATACTAATACAAAAAAATCTATTAAATACCATACTTTTCCCTCCCCTAAAAAACACATGTACTGCCAAAAACCAATGAAATGCACACTCCAGTTAAAATACCCTACAAATTCTTGACAATTAAAGACTTGGGACTAGGCGTTAAAATCACACATTCTTAAAGACACGTTCTTTAAAAAACGCACACATTTAGTATATAAAAGAACTTCATTCTTTATAGGTACGAAGCTACAAAATGCTGGCAACAGTATTAAACCTAACTTGCCACCTTAACTCTTTGTATTCAATGGTGTCAGCCCAAGGACCACCTCTTACATTTTTATTAATCACCTCAAGACACAAAAATCCAAATTCATGGGCTCATTGGTTGGTACTAGGCCATCGGCCCTAGGGCCTATACAAGCCTAGCCATAACAATTCCCTGGCTATTTCTTCCCACAATATTTACTTCCCTAGAACCCTGTCTAGCAGGGCGATTGACATGATCCCCGGGGTGAATTTCCTATCTCCCAGCCAATCGTCAAGGTTCCTTTTGAAGAGGGCCAAAGAGGCGCTGTGCTTAACATGTATGGGTAGTCTATTCCAGAGTCTGGGGAGTCTCCGGGTCAGGAACCTATCCCACCAGCATGTTTTGTTCATTGTGATGACAAGGTGTAGATCCCTGGAGCATGTGGTTCTGAGGTTTTGGGATTTCTTTAAGTGTAGCTTGTCCAACAGCTCTGGGTTTGACATGGCCTTGTATGTTAAGCAGAGATCACCTCTGAGTAGACGAAATGCGACAGAGTATAGCTGGAGTTTTTTTAGACGGTCAGCATAGGGCATCTGCTTTAGGCCTGTGATTCCTTTAGTGAGGTATTTCTGCAGCATTTCCAGTTGTTGCAGATGTCTTGAGTGGTACATACCAAGCGGGGCGTTGTATTCCATAATGGGTCTAATGAGGGATGAGTACAGTGGGATAATGACCTCCTTTTTTCTGGATGAAAAGCTCTTAGTGATGAGGTGTGCCACATAGAAGGATTTCCTGACTGTTGTGGCAATGTGGTTATCGAAGGTGAGACCACTGTCCACCTGTGTCCATAAGTCTGTTATCACAAGTTCATGACCAAGGTTTTCAACCACATGCTTAGAAAGTGCATTGTTGGGGTTCCAACAATGTGTGATTTTAACACCCGGTACCAGTTCTTTAATTGTCAAGAATTTGTAAGGTATTTTAATTGGAGTGTGCATTTCATTGGTTTTGGTAGTACATGTGTTTTTAGGGGAGGGGAAAGTATGGTATTTAATGGATTTTTTTGTATTAGTATAATGTTTCTGAAAAATCTTGTGCTGTATACAGATGAAAGTGCTAAAACTGATATTAAAATCTGGTTCACCCTGTTTCCTGTGTGGTTGTTTCCAGCCTGGATTGTGTACTTCCTGTAGATTGGTTATACATCGCATCCTAACTGTTAGTAAGTGAGCCTCATCAACTCTAATTGCCATATTTAATTCTTCCATAAACATTTCAACTTGTACCTTTTCTTGATTTTCACATTTCTCTGCTTTATACACACTTTCATAGAATTTCTGCAGTATTTCTAATACCTCTACAGCATCTCATTACCATCCTTGTTATAGGCTGGCTAAGCTTGGCAACAACCCTTTCTACTTTCTGTAGACTGAGTCATCGTGCTAAACATTTTTATACTCTAGTGTTATAAAAAAAAGTTGCTTAAGAACAGTCTTTCTAAACTCTTGTATATTATCGAGGTAATCTCTTATTTTCTGCTTAGCATTCTACAGGTGATCCTCTTCTTCTTCTGTGAGATTCCCCCTATTCTGCAATACTTTAACATTTGTCAGTCCCTCTAAATAATTCTTGTTACTTCTTAACCATAGTTCCCTTTCTTTTATTTCCACCATATTTTTAAACTTCACTTTAATTTTATCTCACTCCCCAGCTATATTTTCAGAAGAAATTTCATTCCTTTTGAATAGCTCCTGAATAATCTCCACTACCCATTCCTTAAATTCCTTTCTTTTCATCAATTGGGTGGGAAAGTGCCAGTATCTCACTTTTATTTTATTACCCTGTATTTTTTAGTTATTATTGGTGCATGATCTGAAATAGTTATTGGGTGTGGATCAAGACCTTTAATCAAATGCACATGTTCCTGTGAAATGTAAATTCTGTCTAGCTTAGCCAATTTTTATATATTGAGGAATAATATGTAAACTCACTCCAGACTCCTTTTACTGAATTCACATCTTCCATGCCAGATGTTTTCATAAATTTCTTCAAAAATATACCATCCTTTGTTATACTTTCCCTTGTGGGACCCCCAGACACATCTTCACTGCTGCAAGTCAAATTTCAGTCCCCACCTATAAGTAATATTCCTTTCTGAAAACTAATTATTTCTCCCAGAATTTTCGGAAGTTCTGTAGATCTGCCATTATTATGTTTTTTATCCTCTTCTATCACTATTGGAGCTCCTATTGCTATTAATATAAGTACCTCTGTTTTCCTTTGTCCTAGATGTTTCACTTAATAACTATCCTGAAAACTTTTCATGTTAGGTAGTCCAGTCTCACCTTCATTTTTACATATGGGTTTGGAGCCGATCCTCGGCTCTGACTCGGCCGATTTTGAAGCTCGAAGACTTCTGGTTGGCTCGTGGCTAAGCAGGTATCCCATGGTGCACCAGTGCAATCCCCATATCTCGTTTGCCGCGTCGGCGAGTGTGGATGTGCTTCTCTTGGCTCCGGCTACGTTTTTGCAAATTTATTCTAGTATCTTTTGCATAGTTATTGAATATAGGACTTTAACTTTGTTGTCTTGTGGTTGTTGTGTGACCTTATCAGTGGTATCCTGTGCACCAGTAGTTAGGTGCAATTGCGCTTTACTTGAACCATTAGATCTGAAGTGGTTAACTTCATTTGGTCTGCAAACTGTGGGTATCGGATCCGTCCTCTGATCCGAGCCGGCAGCTTTACCTAGCTAAAGATCCGAGCTCCTAGCTCCTCCCCTACCCATAATCCCCTGCTACACATCCCCCATCCTCAGATCTAGTTTGCCGTGGCTTATAGCAGCTTCTAGAGACGATCTCTTGGCATGGGTGAGAGATTTCTAGTTTTATAAAAACTTTTAAAATCATTTTTTTTCCAGGAATTTCTGTGTTGTGTGTGTATGGTTTAGCCCCCTTTACCGACTAGTATACTTAATTTAATATTTTTGTGGTAATTTTTCTTCAAATTTGTTTTCAACCCTCCCCCTAGTGTGTGAGTGTGTAGTGTGATGGTTGAAGGGCCTAGAGCCATTTTTTCTAAATGCACTGAGTGTGGTCATAAGCTGTCCCCAGCCGATGGCCACACTCAGTGCGTTATTTGACTGGGGGTGGCCCATTTATCCACCAGCTGCCAGGTCTGTGCGGCTTTCAACCCCCGGGCTGTCGGGATAGGGGGAACAAGCTAATCCTGGTGGGATTATTGCCCCGGATTCTTCTTCCTCCTCTCCCTCTAAGGCACAGGTCGCGGCTGCGGCTTCCGTGCCTTCCGATCCCCCTCCCTTGTTGGGGACTCAAACTCCCTCTGTTTCTCAGGGTGAGGGGGACTCTTCTTCCTCTTCTAAAGAGAAGAGGAGAGATAAGGACCGGCATAGGCATAAAAGGCGGGCTGAGTCTCATCCCTCGACCCCGCCAGCTAAGGTAGCTAGTCCCGCTAAGAGGGCCTCTGGTTCTCCTCATTTTCGGCTCCGTTCTCCTTGCTTTTCCCCGTAGCCAGAAGAGGAGTACCGGTCTTCCTCGAGGCGGCCCTCCAGGCCCGCCTCGGCGACCTCCTCCAGATCCACCAGAAGCTTGACCAACACTGATTTGGACCAGATGATGCGTCGTTTCTTGCAGGCTCAAATGCAGATAGGGGTGCTCCAAGCTCCTCCCCATCCAGGGGGGAGCTCGGCCCCTTTCTTTACCCCGATCGCTCCTTCTCCAACCTGGTATCAGGTTTCGGAGTCTTCGGATCCATGCCGTTTCAGACCCGGGGATCCGTCAGCGCTGACAGTCTTGGTTACTTTGCCGCCGACTGTGCCCTTGAGCGTGTCGGATCCTAGCTCTCTGGGCCGAGAGCCGAGCGTCGGATCCGTGGGCGAACGGTGTCTTCGGCGCCATTTAGGTCAGAGCACACTTCCCTCTCGGGTTCGACTGCTTTGCTCCGATGCCGATCCCTGCATCAGCGCTGAGGGGGCTGCTCTCGGAGCCAGGGGAGAGTGGTTCACCCTTGCTATTTGATGTAGTGGAAAGGGTGCTGTCGAGAACTTCCAGATCCTCTGTCCGGGCTGCAGATCCATCCATCATCCCTGCGCATTTGGGCCTGTCCTCCATCATCCGGCCACAGGGACAGCCTGCATCGGTGCTCCAGTTGGTTCCCTTAGAGGAACAAGACCCCGTGGGTGACCCCTCCTCGGATAGCCCCACCGAGGAGGTTCCTCACAAACGGAAGTGCAAAAGGAGGCACCTAGACTCCCCTGAGTCAGTCACAGAGGACACATATTTGGAGGAAGGGGAAGGTTCCCCAAGGTCACCCCCTGAGGATGTCTCCTTTGGAGACATCATGGAAATGTTGCGAATCAGAGGAGGGTGGTCTGCCCAAAAACCTTCCTCGGATGAGTCTGTGTTTCTGGATGCGTTAGATGCAGGCCCATCTACTTCTTGGGTGCCCCCCGGCTGAACCCATGGTGAACTTAATTACCACCAGGGCTTGGAAGGAGCCGGACACCGTGGAGCCAATTCCTGGAGCCAATTCCCAGAAGGCCAGGCAAGATACTTAGTCTCCTTTCTGATAGGCTGGCTTGGTCTAAAGGTTCTCCAGTGGATGCCATGGTTGTGGCGGCTGCCACCAAGAAGGAAATAGCGCAGGAGAGTTCCTTGGTCCAGCCTCCAGATAAGGAATCTCGGACATTGGACCGTATTGGAAAGCGGATGTTTACTTCAGCTACCTTCTCTGTGAGGGCGCTGAACTATATGGCACACGTTATCAGACTCCAGCAAGACTTGATTAAGGAATACGCTAGAGCCCCCCGGAGTCCATGCCGGCCGAGGAAAAACGCACCTTCTCGACTCGTATGGCCACTCTGAAATCTATTACTAACACATCTATGCAGGTACTCTCCCATGCCACGGAGGGAGCGACTAGGGCCAGCGGAGCAGGCATCACTCTGTGGTGCCATGCTTAGCTCCGCCTTTGCGATTTTGCAGAACCCTTCAAGGCGTCCTTCGCTAACGTGCCCTTTGACGGTTCTACACTCTTTGGCAAGACCGTCTGCGACACACTGGTTCAAAGCGAGAAAGACAGGAAGACGCTGTCTGTCATCGGGATCCGCTTCTCTAATCCCCAACGGTCCTTCTCGAGGAACCAGAGGGGACAAAAGAAGATGTGGTTCCGGAAATCACAGCAGTCCCGTCCCGCTTCGGATCCCTCGTCCTTCAGAGGCAGAGGAGGACAAGGTGGACGCCGGCCCAGAGGCAGAGGGGGGCCGAGGAATCTCAGGACCCGAGAACCTTTCTCGGAGAGGCCCGCGCAACAGCCCTAAGGGCTTACCCGGCTGTCTCTCTCTGGAGGCAGTCGGGGGGCATCTGTCGGAGCACCTCCAAACTTGGGAGTCCATTACTACGGACCGGTGGGTGCTCCAAATTATATCCAGAGGTTATTCCATTACATTTCTGAGTCTTCCCCCTCCTATGAAATGCCTCCTCGATGTCCGACCCGATCAAAGGGAGGTGGCAGCTTCGGAAATTTCAAAGCTATTAGAAAAAAGAGCCATCCAGCACATCCCCCCAGGCCAGTCCGGGTTGGTAAATTACTCCAGGTTCTTTTTAGTGCCAAAAAAGACGGGGGAACTGAGGCCTATACTAGACCTCTCATCTCTAAACCTGTTCATTCCCAAAGAGAAACTCCAGATGGTCACTCTGCAATCTATTCTCCCCTTCCTACGGGAGAAAGACTGGATGTGCTCCATAGACCTCAAGGATGTGTACTACCACATTCTGATGGACAGACGATCCAGGAGGTTCCTCCGCTTTCGGCTGGGAGCCAGTCACTTTCAGTTCAGGGCTCTTCCGTTCGGCCTCACCTCAGCCCCCAGGGTGTTCACCAAGGTCATGGCAGTGGTCGCAGCCCACCTGAGACTTCTGGGCATTCGGGTCTTTCCGTACCTGGACGACTGGCTCCTCACCGCCTCCACCAGGCATCAACTCTGCTTGGCCAGGGATTTTACCTTGGCTCTTACTCAGCGTCTAGGTATTAATGTGAACCTTCAAAAATCATTCCTTCATCCTGTGTAGGTTCTGGAATTTATAGGGGCCAAGATAGATGCACGCCACTCCAAGGCCTTTCTAACAACAGACAGGTTGTGCAGTTTCTCTCTTCATGTTTTGGCAATTCTCCAGTCCCCAGCCCCACCTGCGGAATTGATCCTGAGAGCTTTGGGCTCCATGGCGGCAGTCATTGGTCTGTCGCCCTTTGCGCGGCTGCACATGAGAATCCTTCAATGGGCTCTTCAGGTCTAATGGTCACCTTTGCTGCACCCCTTGAACACCCCGATTCCCTTGATCAGGGTTTGCAAGGACTCCTTTCTCTGGTGGCTGCACTCTCAGGAGCTGTGAGAGGGGAGACCGTTCGTCCTGCCTCAGCCCCAAGCCAGGTTGACCACGGAGGCTTCTCGCCTCTGGTGGGGGGGCATGCTATGGGCAGAACCGTCCAAGGCACGTGGGCTCCCTCAGAGACCATTCTGCATATCAATGTCCTGGAGATGAGGGCGGTGCTTTTGGTGTTGCAAGCCCTACAAGACCTTCTTCCTCCAGGAACTATTGCAATTCAGTCAGACAACATGGCTGTAGTCTGGTACATCAACAAACAGGGAGGAACCAGATCTTATCCCCTTTGCCAAGAGGCCATGAGAGTTTGGGAATGGGTGATCTCCACCAACCGCTTTCTGGTAGCAACACACATTCCGGGCCAGACCAACATCCTAGCGAACAAGCTAAGTCGCTTGATCCTCACATCGTATGAGTGGTCTCTAAACCTGTTAGTAGCGAAACAGATCTTCCTCAAATGGCATCTACCTTGCTGCGATCTTTTTGCTTCTCCGTCAAACACAAAGTGCAGCGAATATTTCGCTCTAATTCCCCCAATAGGGGAGAGCCCCAGAGACGCTCTGGCTCATGCTTGGCCCCCAGTCTCCTTTATGCTTATCCCCCGCTTCCGCTCATGACGAAGTTCCTGCAGAAAGCCCAACGGTTGGGGAGCAAGATAATCCTCATAGCCCCATTCTGGCCTCACCAGATCTGGTTCCCTTACCTGCGGTCTCACAGTGTAGTTCCTCCTTGGATCTTAGATCCCATTCCGGATCTAATTTCTCATCCTGTGGGATTACAACCCCCAAACTTGGGCGATCTCAAGCTCACGGCTTGGTTGATCCAATTCCGCTGATAACAAGGACTCCCGGTATCTCGTCTCCAGTGAAAGCCATTCTGGTAGCAGCACACAAACCTTCTACCAGAAAAATCTACGGTAGTAAATCCGACGATTCTTGAATTTCTGTCCCATATCTTTCTTCAGGGAGCCAGTGCATCTACGGTTAAAGTACAGTTGGCAGCCATTTCTCATTTTCATGTGGGGGATGATGTAGGATCACTGTCTTCCACCAGGATTTGCAAAACCTTTTTAAAAGGTGCTTTTCTGTTAAAACTGCCATTTAAGTCTGCGGTCCCACCATGGGACTTGACACTGGTCCTACAGGCTTTGACAGGCCCTCCTTTCGAACTGGCCACGTCGGCTCAGTTGAAATTTTTATCTTGGAGAGCAGCCTTCCTGGTTGCAATAACTTCGGCCAGGAGAGTGTCTGAGCTTCAAGCCCTCTCTATGAAACCCCCTTATCTGATATTTCATAAGGACAGAGTTTCTCGCAGGACTAATCCTTCCTTCCTCCCTATAGTAGCCTTTGAGTCGAATATTAATCAGTCTATTAATCTGCCAGTGTTTTTTCCCAATTTCCAGAACAAAGGGGAATACACACTACACAAATTGGATGTGCATAGACAACTGCATTTTTATTTGCACAGGACAGCAACTAACTGTAAATCTGATCAATTGTTTGTGTCCTTTGCCAAGTCTTCTTTGGGTAAGCCTATTACCAAAGTGACATTAGCCAACTGGATTTCACAATGCATCATTCAAGCCTATTTAGCTTCGAACAAACCAGTACCTTTGGGAATCCATGCTCATTCAACCCGATCCATAGCTACCTCTGCAGCTTTCTGGTCTAGAGTCCCTATAGACGACATATGTTTAGCAGCTACTTGGTCCTCCTCTCATACATTCATTTCCCATTATAAATTGGATATGATTTCTAGGAGTAGGGCTTCCTTTGGCTCCGCAGTGCTCCGGAATATTCTTCTTTGAGGGCCGCCCAAGGTTTCTAGGTAGCTGGGAACTCTGTCCCACAGGTTGCAGACCAAATGAAGTTAACCACTTCAGATAAAGAACTCATGTACTCACCATAACGTTCCATCTGAGTGGGTAACTTCATTTGTCTGCAACCGACCCCCCCCTCCATTCCCCCTAACCAGTTTCGTGCTTCTTAACCAAGGAGAGGATTGTCCATTCTGTTAGGCAGTAGGTTACTGGCCTCTTTCGAGGGTTTTGTGGAGTTCCCTATAGGCAAACTCGATCTGAGGATGGGAAGATGTGTAGCAGGGGATTATGGGTAGGTGGAGGAGCTAGGAGCTCGGATCTTTAGCTAGGTAAAGCTGCCGGCTTGGATCCGAGGAAGGATCCGATACCCACAGGTTGCAGAGAAATGAAGCTACCCACTCAGATGGAACGTTATGGTGAGTACATAACTTCTTTTTTTGGTGGTTTCGCCTTTTTTCCTGTTATTTACAGTTAGGATTTACCTAAATTGCCTTGTGGCCTTGTGTGACTAGTATGGTAGTCTTCAGAGCCGAAGGAGAGCACTGTGGTTTCGGAGTCGGTCACAGATACTTCAGTGCCAACTGCTGAATCCTTGCAAATAGTTGACTCTGCTTCTCGGAACCGGTTTGTAGTGTCCCTACCAGTCTCTTTGATGGTCAAATATCCAGTGCCTGCTAGGTTGAGATCTCCAACCTTATCTTCCAGGTCTTCCAGAAGTCTTTCGGAAGAAGATGTGGAGAGGGTAGTACTGAGACTCTTTAAGTCGTCTGCTCTGCCTAAATGTTTGTTGGCTCCGACCATCCGGCTCCGGAGCCACCCAAACCAGTCTTGTCTCCATCCGTGTTTCCTCCTCCGAGCCATGTTGGTTTTTCGGAGCCGGAGTGCTTGTTACCAACGGAGGACCCCTCGGTTCCGGCTCCTCTTGCTGTTGCATTTGCATGAAAACCTTTCTTTATCATATTCACATGTTCACTTCTTTCCAAGTGTGTCTCCTGTAATATAGCTATTTGCACTCTACATTTTTAATATAGTTCAATACTCTTTCTTTTGTCTACTTATCTGTGAGACCATTGACATTTAAAGACATTACAAAAAGCATCATTGTATTAAAAAGTTATTATTGCCACCTTTTTTGTAAACACCTTTTTTGTTAAACGTTTGGTTCCAGCTTTTGTGTTACATGCATACACTGTTTGGCAGGCTGAACATTTAAATAGTTGTTTCTTGTCTTATCCATTTGAGCCCATGTCACATCTTACAAAACTTTATTTTATTGAAAGCCCTCAAAAAAAGAAAAAACACAATACCCCCTAAAACCTGTTAATGCAATACTGACACACAAAACTATGTATATCTTCAAATATTGAAGTTTAACCCTCCTAATAGGAACAACTGTCCCGAACTGACAGCTACACTAATAGACTTGAGTTAACCTAAAAGAAATGTTATCCCTGCTAAGACACAGGGTGCAACCTGTGCTTCTACTAGGTGCTAACTGGTTTTGTCTTATCTTTATAGCTCTCCCAGCTGGGAAAAGCCCTGAATGTTTTTAGAGAACATTATCTACTAACCAGTTTTTCTTCCCCCCCCCCCCAGCCAATCACTCTCCACCAGACTGTAATAAATTTCTCTTTATCAGATTGTCTGCATGGAGACATGAGAACCAGACAGCCAATTTATCATTGTCAGATTGTCTCTGTGGAGACATGAGAACCAGACAGTCAATTTCTCTTTATCAGATTGTTTCTATGGAGTCATGAGGGCCAGATACAGAATTGCTTCTAAGCATACATTAATTTGCTAGAAAAGAAGGCTCATAACATTGAATATTCTTTTTCATATACTTGCTTTCTCTTAAAACATGTTACTGAATCAATCTAAGGTCCTTAATCTAGTCATCCCCCCGTGGAAGAATGAGAAAAAGCATGTTAATTTTTCTTTTGTCATGTTCTTTTAACCATGTTTTTTTTTACACTGTAGTGCCTACATTTCTTATTACTTAACAATAAGAAAGAGAGAAGGGAGAAAGAAAGGGAAAAAAAGAACAGCGGCACCTATTTACAGTCCCCATTACAATAACTGAGAAAACTTTACTTTATAGCATGCAGAGAAAATTGCACAACACAAAAATAGTACTATTAAGAAAAAAATGTTTTCTTTGCTTACAGTTAACTTCTCCCCTCTTCCCCAAAGCATTTTCCAAACATTAATGACATGATGTAGGGCATATACTGTATAGTCCCCCCACAAGTCTGACAAATTCTGAAGAAGTCCAGTATTTCCAGATTTTCTTGTTCAGTCATATTTCAGAAATATAACTATTGTATTGTAATCCCACATTGGTACTGGTTTTATTACTGTTCATCTCCCTCTCCTAGATCCTGTCTCTGCTTCATTTCCAACATACTCTCGATTCTTGTAGTCAACTCTCATGCTCCCTTCCTTCTCTCCAACATTTTCCTTTGAAACTGTGGAAGATATTTCACAGGTGCAGTCTGTCTGTGGTCTTTATTACCAGAGGAACAGGAAGCAGAATATCCTTCTGTTTCACAGCTCACTTTTTGTTGGACAAACATATGCTTCTTAGCATGTACTTCATCAAAAAATGATTTTGTCTCTCCAGGGGAGAATACCTTGAGAACAACTAGGTACAGCAGTTTGAATTTCACACATGCGTCTCGACATTTCCTTAATAGTGGAATGAATTTAATCCTCTTCTGCCTGGTGTAAAATGAGTAATCATTCTCCACAAACACTCTGCTGTGTCCCACCTTTAGTATTTTTTTTCCTTCTGCCACATTTTTGTCAGAATCAACTCCTTCTGCTGGTAGTATTGCATCTTTACTATTAAAGGTCTAGGTTGCTTTTTCATAGCCAGTTTGGAGCATGTACATGATGTGCCCTTTCAACTAACAGCAACTGCTGTGGAATAACAGTCCAGTTGCTTATTTCTTCTATCATAAAATTCATAAAATTAATGTTCCTTCTAGCTTCTGTGGTATAGTTGAAAATTTCAGTGGTCTGTCCTCTAATTCTATTATTTTTTTGAAAAATCTCTTCCTGCGCACTCATATTCAGCCAGCATTTTCTTCATTTCATCCTCTGATTTTTGCAGCTTTATCACCTCATCTGAATATCTGTTTAAAGCTTCTTCCATTTTTTCCATCCATTTCTTGTTTGTGTTGATATACTTCATCAGGGTGTCAATTAATTTAACCAGGTCTATGTTCAGTTGTCTTATATCTTCTTGTAGGTTACTGAAGTCATGTCTGGAAGTTGCATTGCTTTTTGCTGAACAGCTGCAGAACTTTCCCTAGTCAGTGTTTATTCTTCACTTTTTGTAGCTGATTTTTTCCAGGTACTCTGTTTCTTTTTTCCTTGCATCCAGACAGTACACTTCCAGTGATGGAGAACCTATAAAAAGCGTGTCAAAGGTGACACACCACTACATTTTGGGTCAGCCTTCCCCAACATCCGAGTTACCAAAGAAACAGCTTTTGCATTCATTGCTGGTGTGAAGTGCATTGAATTATTTTGTGCCAGGAGCCAGTTCAACAACACTGCTGCAGAGGTAAGGAAGTTATTAACCTCAAAGACTGTTTCGGTAAAATGTCTCGCAGTCTGCAAAGGGCAATGCCGATATTTTTCTCCCTTCATGGTTACACGTCTGCAAAGGGCAAGTAGTCTGCATTCTAAGTGTGTGCTATTTTACATTCCTCTCAACTGTCCCTCTTAATCTCTTTTAAAACTGGCAAGATTTTACACGTAATAATGACAATAATTAGATTTATAGACTTATCTTACTTCAGAAAATTCACTTTCATTTTTTTCTGTCAGTCTCAAATTAATAGTACTAGTAGTTTAAAACTGTCCATGTCTCTTATTTCTAGATTTGTCCCTGATTCTGCTGAGATTTATCCCTGATGTATTAAAAGCTATGCTGTTTTATGTGTTTTTATTTATTTATTTTTTTATGGGGGGGGGTGTTGGCGACGCACTAGCTGAGTTAAGTTAGACATTTTCTGAATTTTTAAAACAACGAGCCCAAAAGGTTCACCATCACTGTCACTGAAATTTACCCATAAACACAAAAGTCTACTGGCCTTCTCTCTTGAGTTTCTGTTTTCACACTGGGAAAGCTAGAGTTAAGCTGTTACTCAGCGTGCAGCCATCTTGGAAGTCCTCCTTTGGTTTTAATTCTTTGTTTCAACTATGTCTCCTGATGCAGCCAACCAGTCAGGATTTTAAAATGTCTGCTTTCTCTGTTAGCCCTGGCTCAATGGAAGTGCAATGTCAGTGGGTTAAAAGATCAGGAAGTAGTGTCAGAAGGTGTAATCACCTTATTCAAATGGGGGTAGGCAAGTATTTAGGCTGGGAGATTAAAAAAACATATCCCAAGCACTTTTTAATTGCACAAGGAACTTCACACATTCACAGTATGATCTGATTCTAAATGAGTGCCAGTGTTTTCACAAAACAGCTCAACCACTTTATTTTTTTAATTGCACAAGGAAAGGCACACATGCACGGTAAGGTCTGCACTTTCATAAGTTCCATTATTTTTGCCACAGCAGCCCACAATTGAAAATGATTATATTTATAATTAAATTAAAATATGTATGTTAAGCAAACTAAAAATTAAGGGGCTGTTAGGCCAATAGACTAGTTACATAAGCCACCACTGCATATAAGTATAAATCCTACAAAACACATAATCACACTTCCAGTCATTATATAAACACTTAGCTTCACTAATGTATTTCCTGCATTACTTACAAGTGCTGAAATTTGTAGCTACCACATTTTAACTAGTTACCAGATCTCTCATTTGTTCTGCAGTGGTTTTGCTGCGGTAGCATGGTCGCCTCACAGTAAGACATTGTCTTGTTCGATTCTCAGCTAGAGCGTCTTCTGTGTGGATACATGTGTGAATGGGCGCACCTTCGTTGAAGGTTGTGCATCAGGGCTGGCAACTCGGCACGTAAAAATCTACTGCCAATCATTAACGGACCGGAGTTCCGCTGTGGTGAACCCTAACCGGGAAAAGCCAAAAGACACAACAACAACAACCAGAGCTCTCATTTAGGCCTTAACATCTGAAATATTGAAACAAAGCTCAAATAATTATGCCAACATTAGCAAACAAAGTTGTTGCTGAATTGAAGAGGGAAGGTATGTGCATCTGTGCAAAATGTAAAAATGTTTTGCCTTATAAAAATGCATTTTATCCCACTGTGCCTTTAAAATCTGCTTAATATTTGTACAGCATTGCCCTAATATACTTTCATCTGATTTCCATGGTGGTGTAGATCTGTGTTGTGACTGAAAAGTGTTCTTTAACTTACCCACTCAATTAACAAATACAAAATAAAATCTATTTTTCTCTTCTGAACTGAAGTGATTACTGGTCCTAATAAAGATCTGATTCTCATGCTGTCATTTAAAAAAAGAATCACACAAGATGCAGCTGTGATCCTGATGATGATGATGATGACTAGTTCAGGGATGAAGGTGAAGTATATTGGGCAGCAGGTGACAGGTGTAAGTACTTGTTATACAGTAGACTGAAGTGTACGTGCTCATTTAATTTCACATTCACCACAGAATTAAGCCTTGTTTTATTAATTTGATAATGAGTGGGTGGGCTTCTCCATGGACCCTTTTTAGACATGAAATGATTAGTGGCAATGTGCAAATGCATATAATTTTCAGATGGCATACATGATTTTGCATAAAAATTGCAGCATTAAAGTTGCAGTAGAATTAGTGAAATGTAACGTGCACCCAACAAATTCAAGGTAATGCAGACATATTAAAACATACTTCAGAGCAACATTATAGCAATAAAGTTATCTTTATTCCTAGTAAGATGACATACTAGTTAACAGCTTGAAATCTATGTCAACACGAGGGTAGTGTTATAGGTATGTTAATGCCTATTAAGTCAACACATTGCTTAGCATGTCTAAATGGGCAGTAGTGCAGTTTTGCTGAGAGCAGATATTTGGTGATGACTTTGGTGTAATAGCTTTCTTATTACAGTGTAGGTTTAGAATGTCTTTGTATGTTTCTTGTCATAGTGTGGTATGAGAAGTTGTTTACAGTTTAACAAAATTCAGATTAACTGATGCTTTTATAGTATTGTTTTGTAATTGCTGAGTATTAGAAATGTTCTTTTATTCAATTAAATAAAAGTATATCAATAGTGAAACGTGTTTGGCAGAACCTGCCTGTAAGTTACTTAATTGTAATTTATTTCTTTGGGTAAATTTTCAGTCTTCTGTAGTAGCTACATGTAAACTTTATTTTATGTTAATTAGATCTGTAACGACATAATCTGAGCACCCTTAATCTCCTGAATCTTTAAAATTAGTTAGATAAAGATTGTTGGAGGGAGGTTTTAGCCCCCTTACAAACAGAATGAATGAAAAAAACTGTTTTGGGGCAGGCAGATGGACAGACTTAACTTCAGGTATTCCTAAACTTGCTTATCTAGACATTGTGGGAGGTAAAAAAAAAAAGCAGAAGTGAGTCAGTGCAGTATCTAGCTAGATTTGCTGAATGAGAGTAACTACGTTGTCCATCCATCCATCCATCCATCCATCTATCCGATCCACAACCCCTTTTCCCATTTTTATAAATTGGGTCAGGGTGTCATTTCAACTGCAACTGCATCAGCCATAATACAGGATTATGGGAAAGGGCAGCCAGTTAACCAAATACTCAGTAACAAATGCTTAAGTTTAGTTGTCTTAAAAAAACAGTGCTGAAATGCTATAGTTCTTTTTAATACACAAATGTGAACCAACCCTTATAAAAAGAGAGAGAGGAGAAATTACATAAAATATCGAATTAAGCATGCAAAAATATAAATAAAAGTTGAAAAGCAACACCTTGACTTCATGGTATACTGAACTTCAGACATGACTATGACCCACACAACCCCAGTTTGAAGTGCTGTTGGAACTTGAAGGGGGAAAAAGGGGTTAAGTGGCCATTGCCTTTTCACTTATCCTTGGAGGAAAGGATGGTCCTAGTCTGTTGTTCAAACATCAGTAGGTGGCAGCTTGCAGGTAGTGAAAGAATGGGTGATGTGGGCTTGACATTACCAAGCCAGTGACGGTAATCATTATCATTAGCATGTTACTGGAAGCATGCACACCTACTGGAAGGGCGTACTAGTCCATCATGGTGATATGTGTGCCAATGTCAGCCACACAGGGGTTGAGCTAGGGCCACTGGAAATACTCTCAAGAGCCTTGGATACAAACAAAGACACAAATCACCCCCAGGGCTGCCTGCATGATGACCAAAGACAAATAAGTGAGGTCCATTTTAGAATTCCCAGATCAAAGCAAGTTTATGAAAACAAGGAGTTTCAGAATGCTTACCTTAGAATTTCTTTTGCCTGTCTTGCAAAAGAAAGCTTTTCTAGTGACTCTGTACATTCAGGATGCTTACTTTTGTATTTCAGTCTGTGAACCTCACAGGCGATTTCTCAAGTCCTGGGTTGGAAACTTTAAGTTATCAATGTACTTCCTTGCCTTTTGACCTTTCTGTGGTGCCCAGAATGAATTATGAAATATTTGGCACCATTGCACACACAATCCTGAGGAATGGAGATATGATGAAATCAACAGGAAAAGGAGAGTAGTATTGTTGGTATTGAAGTCATCTTCAAGTCTTGGTGAGTACCTTCACATGGTCTATTCTATTTTCACAAAATCTCACCAAGACAGCACTGATGTATAGACTGTACCTTATATAGCATATATCATGAAGAGAGGTGGTTAAAAAAATTAAAAAGACAGCTGGGTATACAAGTCCTAGGAGTGCACGCAGGTGCCAGGACTGGAAAAATGGCAGTGTAGAATCTTCAATAGACAGAAACATTCTTACAGTGGGGGTCGGACAGGCTCAGGGGGAGGATGAACCCCTGTTGTAGAAGGAAGTAGTAGTCCACAAAAACTGACAAGCCAAAAAAGAGCCATAAAAATGACAGAGTGGAGTGTTGAGGATAAGAAAGAAATTATGTATTATTATTATTATTATGGAAGAAACCCAGAATTTCCTGATAGAAGATATTCAAAAAGATTAAGAGATAAATAAGAGGGAAAAAGCTTCAAATGCAAATTTGCATTCATTAATTTAACAGCTTCATAAAAAACTTTACATAGACGAAGAAAGTTTGAGCCGCCTGGAAAAAAAGTGACAGATGAAGAGTGAAAGTGTAAAGAACAAAACAGAGATTTTTGAAAGGTATAAAACGGAAACATTGGCATGGGGAAAAGAAAGATCTGAAAGCGTATTTATGCAAAGGAGAAAGCCAAACTAACTGTTACAGAAAGAGCAGCTCCAAAGATATTTGAAGAGAAATACAAGTAATGGCACCTATGTAAACATAAAGGGGGAATGTAGAACAGAAGATTAGTAAGTTAGAAGTTAAACAAATAGAAACTGAAATTATGGAATACCTGCAAAATTAAAGATTTAGTGTAGAAAGTCTAACACAGGTTATGTCACAGCATAATGGAGCAATAAGTCCCAAATTGAGGAGAAACAGGTGGCGCAGGGGTCATCTGAAGAAGTGTAGGTATGGGAAAAAAGAAATTTGATGGAGTACAATATTTATGCAAGGAGAAAACAAACTAAAACTAATTAATACAAAAAAAAAGCTGCAGCACAGATACTTGGAGAGAAATACAAGAAAAGGTACCAAATATAGAAAATTTAATAATACAAAAAATAAGAAAACAAAAGGGTAAAAGTAGAAAAGAGGATTAGTAATGCAGAAGTTAAAGAAATAGAAACTGAAGTTATGGATTGCATGCGGAGTGAAGGATTTAGTGTAGTAAATCCAACTCGGGTAATGTCATAGCATGACATAACAATGAGCCCCCAAATAAAGGCAAAACAGGCAGAGCAGGAAGCATCTGATCACTTGCCACATGATGATGCTGTGGAGTCTTCAGAAGGAAACCAGTGCAAAAGTTCAGTTGGAGTTACACAACAAGGGAAGGAGGAGGAAACAATGACGATTCTGATGCAGGCAATGTTGTGGAGTGACGGATCAATGAGTTCCCATATAAAGGAGTGACAGATGATGTAGGATGCAGCTAGAGAGGGTATGTTACAGGAGACATTCTGGAACTTTCTATAGAATACCCACAGGAAACAGAAAGCAAAGAACATGCCCTCAATTTAGAAGAAAATGATCTAAGGGAAGATTTACGTGATTTAATAGAGATGGAGAGATATATTAAGACTGACGAAAGAAATGGATTAGAGAAAGTAAATAACACCTGAAATGTTAGAAGTCTGATAAAACAGGTGAACACAGTAATCAAGACTGTTAACAGAAATTCATGTGATGTAACAAAAGTAAATAGGATATATTACTGTGGAGCCAAAATAATAACAGATAAAGTCTTACCACAAAAATATAGAACAATAAGGGGAAAGGAAGGGAAGAAATAACATGCCATTATGAAAGCATTGAATAAAGAAAACTATTAAGCAATTAAGACAAGAAGTGTCACTGTTAGAAGACTGTAGAAGAGGGAACAGATCTACAAAAATAGAAAGATGTGATAAAAAGCAACACACACAGTACCATAACAGACCAGGATCTATTGTACATTATAGCTTATAGTAAACTAAAGAAATCAGCACAGGCAGAAAAAACTTGAAGATATGCAGATAAATATAAAGGAAAAGTACAAAATAAGCAATCCATTGATGACACCAAAAAGTTTTATAGAGAACTGGGAAATAAAGCAAAAGGGACAGAAATGCCACCAAAAAAAGAAGAAATAGACACATTTTGTAGAAATATTTATGAAGACCCTGTGAAACATAAAGTTGTTGAATAGGTAGAAAAATTAAAAGAAACCGGAAGGATTTCAAATGTACACTATGTGAAATGGGCTGAAGTAATGGCCAGAGAAATTTTAAACAAACTTAAGAAAAGCTCCTAATTGGAAAACCCCAGGACCAGGTGGAGTACCTAACTTCTGGCTAAAAGTAATAATATCTTTGCTCAAAGATGTAATCTTGAGTAAGAACTACTCATATGCACATCCAGAACAGACACCAACCTGGTTAACAACAGGGAAAATTGTAATCCTTCTTAAGAGTTAACTTGTAAGCCATCTTAAAAACTATGGAGGAATAACTTGCCTTCCAACGATGAATCTGAATCTTTCAGCTTTTCCCTGGTAGGGGTTGCCACAGCAGAGCACCGGTCCGCTGTTGATTGGCAGTGGAGTTTTACGGTGTCAAGTTGCCATCTCGGCGCCCAACCTTCAGAGAAGACACATATACACATACACACACAACACACACACACACACACACACACACACACGCAACACACAACACACACACACACACACACACACACACACCTGCATGTCTTTAAAGTGCACTCGACCACAGGGAGGACATGCAGTCTGCACAGAAGGAACTCCAACCGAGAATTGAAATGAAGAACCTCTTCCTGTAAGGCAACAACGCTAACCGCTGCACCACCGCGGCCTGCTAACTTGCCTTCCAACTATGTAGTTCTAAATGACTATAAAATGACTGTAGACTCTATCTGTATCAATTCCAGTATATAGCTTGTACATCGTTAGAACTTGCCTTCTAACGATGTATAAGGTTTATACTGGAATTGATACAGATAGAGTCTATAGTCATTTTGTTCTCATTTAGAATAAAACTCAGTTGTGGCAATAGAACAAAAAGGGTAATAAAAGAAAGTCATATGGAACAAAGGATCATTTGTTGCTAAATAAAGTCATAAAGTCATAATGGGGAGTTGTAGAATCTAAGTATGGCATGGACAGATTACAAAAAAGCATTTGACAGCATCCCACATTCATGGATAAAGGAGTGCTTAGAGATGTATAAGATGCACCTTACATTAATCAGTTATATTACAGTGACCATGAAACAGTGGCAAATCACTTTGTTGTTAAGCCATGGCAAAGAACAAATTACCCTGGGGATAAAAATTCAAAGGGGATATTCCAGGGTGACTCTTTATCGTTGCTGCTGTTTTGTCTTGCCCTTAATCCTTTTAGCTGTTTACTTAGCAGATTAGGTCTCACTTACAATTTGGGTCCCAGAAAACAAACTTGCTTAATGATTTTTTTATCTGTTTTTTTTTTTTGTAGATAACTTAAAACTGTATAGTTCATCAGATAAGTTGAGAGCACAAGTGCAAGTGGCTAAAACTTTCTCAGGTGATATAAGAATGACATTTGGTCATGATAAATGTGCAAAAGCAGCACTTAAAGCAGGAAAGTTGCAGTACCAAGAAAACATTGATCTGGGTTAAGAATGTGATATAAAGGAACTTGAACAGGAAGGAGTATGTAAATGTTTGGGAATTCATGAAGGAATGGCAATAAATTAGAACAAATGTGAATAAAACTATGTAAGGAGTAGTTCAGAAGAGTAAAACTAGTATTGAAAACAGCCTTGACATCCTGGAATAAAGCCCAAGCTGTAAACCAATTTGCCCTTCCTGTTTTAACTTACAGTTTTGGTGTGATTGACAGGCCCCAGGAGCTAATTGGATCAGTTGGACAGAAAAGCATAACAAAAATGCTTCAGGCTTATCAAATTATGTGTAAAAAATCTATGTATACCAAGATTATATATTCCACTATATTCCACACACTGAAGGAGATATGGACCTCTTCAAAATTGATCACATGTATACATTTCCAGTTGTGGAACTGCATACGTCTGCTTGACCTCAAGAGATCCAAATGTAGTGAAAGTTTTAAAATATGAGGAGAGGACCTCTAAAATGATCTCCCTGCTTAGTTTAGCAGAAGCGTTCAGGTGACAAATGGGAATGGAAATTTCACCAGAAGTAGAAAAAAATCAGAGAGCAACTGAATGTGCCAAAAAAACAAACAAAATAATATAAGGAGAAGGATCAGATGAGATGGAAAGAGGTGTGGAAAAGCTGTAACTATAGTGGCAAGTATAGAGATCTGGAACAACCTCATGTTGATCAGAATTTCATACAGGAATGGTTAAGGAGAGGTGACTTTCAACCAAAGGATGAAAAGGTTAATAATGGCAGCCCAGGAATGTAGACTACATGCACATTGGTTTGCAAAGTCACTGAACATGTGGGAGCAACAGACAAATGTGGGTTCTGTAAAAAAAAATTAAATAAAATTGGAAACAGTCGCACACCTTTTTGCTGGATGTGATACACTCATGGCAGAAGGGCCTATACATTAAAAGGCACAGTAATGTGGCAAGAGTGTTGCAGTGGGGATTGTGCAAACAGTACAATATAGAACTAGCTGAGAAACATTGGAAATATCAACCGCAAATTATTATAGAGAATGATGAAGTAAGTGTACATCACATGGAATCACCCATTACCAACAATTAAGAAAGTACCTGAAAAAAAGACAAAATAGCATTCATCATTGAAATTGCTATACCTAACAATTACAATGGGGGGCCAAAGGGTTGGGAGGGTGGCCTAATGGTTAAGGTGTTTGCCTTACAAACACAAGGTGCAGGGTTTGATTCTCACAATGTCTCACGTAAAGTGAGACACAAAGTCATAAAATGTCAAGATCTGCAGGCAGAAATGAGAATAATGTGGATAAAACATACCCAGGCAGTTCTAAAAGTAATAGGAGCAATGGGTCTAATAGAAAAGAATCTACAGCCATATTTAGATATGCTACCAGTACATGTAACTCCATAGGAACTGCCGAAGAAATCATTTCTGGGCATATTGCAGGTGCTGCGAAGAGCACTTTTGGCTAACATCAAACACTGAAACAATACTAATTTTATGAACTTTAATTATACCATGTCTTAGGAATGGGATCCATTATCATGGTATTAGAAACTCAAAAGATTTGGAGAAATTAAAAAGAAAGAAACGTCATGTATCTTCCTTGGCGAGGGTCACTGTAACAGTAAACCCTAACATTTGGACCTATTTTTTTATCTGTTTTTTTTTTTTTTTTTTTTTTAACTTGGTGTTTCTAGATTATTGACAATCTCCCTCCAAGGAATCATGCACATTGGGCACAATCTTAGTTACTAACATAAATGGTGTGGGACTTCCTCATATATCCCACATGATTCATTTATTCTATACTTTCTTCCTTTCTTAATGTTCTCTGAATATCCTGCATCCCTCATTTTTTGTACAGTGCCTTGCACTGTAATAGGTTCTATATTAGTTGTTGATTCCTTTTTATGTTCCCTTTGTTATCTTCCTCATGCAGAGTTTCATTAGAGTACAACTAAAATCCCTTGTCAGAGGCACAGCAAGCAGTTGTGGCACCCTATGCTGTTACCGAACCTCTCACACATCCAACCTATCAACTCTCTGTCGACATGGTTGGCATCAGAGTTTACTATAAAAACAGCCATCTACTGATACCCATGTCCATATTCCCCTCTGAGGTTCTTAGGTTGATGTTGAAGTGAAAGGATGTTTACAACCTGGTTGTTCTGTGGTAGGATAACAGGAATAATTTCTTACCAGAACCTGCATCTCAGGTTTCCACTGTTTATTAGCCACTTCCCATTTCACCAACATTTGTGGTTCAGATTTAAGTTAGGAACAAAGGTGATGCTTTAATTAACCACTGAAAGACATTAAGAACCAATACTGTTCACTGACAGAGCTTCCTTTTACAAGTGTAAAACCAGAAATTTCAGGTCCTGAATATCCAGTAAATAAATAAACACACAGACATACATACATAAGTAAATGTAAACAAACAATCTGCTCAAAAATAATGAAAAAAGTGAAGTTTGAAACTTGCTGTTAGACCATTAAAGCATTTTTGCAGGAAGCGGCACCCACTAATGAGGACTTAAGTTCACATTTAAAATAACTGAACACAGACCATCGCCCGTATGCACTAATATACCAGACAATAATGTCTTCTGTTTCTTTAGAATATGAGAAAATATGTAAACTTTTGTGCTGTTTTGATTCCTTTTCCTCAGTATGTGCATTTGGACTAAAAGACTACTTCCTGTCATTCTTCAGTTTCAAATCTCCAAAACATTACCTTTAGTGAAGCAGTGGTAATATGAGAGAGCTGTTTTAGTGATGGTATGGTATGTAGTCCCAATAGATTAGTATGCCATTTCAGCAAAAATGAATCACTGCATGAAAAAAAAAAAAAAAAAAGATATTGGTTCTGGGTTAAGTGTTGGGTGGGGATCCTCTACCTCTTCCATTAATTAATAGAGCATCCTCCAAACTCCCAGAACCTCAGGGGAAGTTTGTGGTTCTCACTGACATTTTACATCAGTGTATTGAGATTTGACAGCCTGTACAAATTCTGTTCATTGATTGAGCTTTGTTCACCAAAGAAATATTATGCTGGGACGTTCAGGCTCTCACAGTCGAAGAGTGGGGCTTCATCATTGAAATTGCTATACCTAACAATTACAGTGTCTCACGTACAGTGAGACACAAAGTCATAAAATGTCAAGATCTGCAGGCAGAAATGAGAATAATGTGGATAAAAGATACCCAGGCAGTTCCAAAAGTAATAGGAGCAATGGGTCTAATAGAAAAGAATCTACAGCCATATTTAGATATGCTACCAGTACATGTAACTCCATAGGAACTGCAGAAGAAATAATTTCTGGGCAAATTGCAGGTGCTGCGAAGAGCACTTTTGGCTAACATCAAACACTGAAACAATACTAATTTTATGAACTTTAATTATACCATGTCTTAGGAATTGGGATCCATTATCATAGTATTAGAAACTCAAAAGATTTGGAGAAATTAAAAAGAAAGAAACGTCATGTATCTTCCTTGGCGAGGGTAAACCCTAACATTTGGACCTATTTTTTATCTGTTTTTTTTTTTTTTTTGAACTTGGTGTTTCTGGATTATTGACAATCTCCCTCCAAGGAATCATGCACATTGGGCACAATCTTAGTTTATAACCCAATACTCAGGCATTTTTTACAAGCTTTCTAATAAGAAACCAGATCTATTATAGCTGACCATGTAAATTTAGTTCTTCTTTCTATAAAGCCGACTGTAAGGTTAGCTCTTCTGTCTATTTCATCTGCAATTGTTTCCTTACCAACTGGTACTCTACCTTTTCAGAGAAGGGAGTTTTCCAGACAGATTCAGAAAGAAATGTTATACTTACATTGTCAATTAGTGCATTAAATTATTTGGCCATATCTGTCACGCTAGAATAAAGCTGTAGGCGAATTCCAAGGTTTTTTTGAAAAACTGCTAGACTGAAAAGAAAAATGTTGATCTAGAAAATCTTGCAAATACAGTAGACAAAATAAGGGTCTATACATTCAAATTATTTTATATGATGGTGTGGCTAGAATAGCTGTGACAGATGTTCATTAGAAGATGTGCTTGGGTAAAATCTGGAAAACTACTACAGGATGTCAAGGCATGTATTTTAGATGTCTCAGTGGCATGAAGGCATCTTTTGGCAGCCAGTTGTAGATTCTTTGAACACTTTGCAGAAGAGTAAAATTACCCAAGCATCTCATGAGGGATATTATCCAGCAATTCTTCCTTTCAAAAAAAAAAAAAAATCTTGCTTCTATTAGACTTCTACAGAAAAAAAAAACTGTACCAGTCCAGTAACCTTATCTACTCAGGCTCACATCACAAACATCATGTTTCTACTCATCTCTCCAGGATCATACCACTAAACATCATGTTTCACATCATCAGTCCCTTTTAAGTAAAAAACATGATAAATAATGTTAAAATAAGGCAATATTTATTGCATGTTTTACTTTTGCATTGCTACTGCAAACCTTGTAGTATCACAAAGTTCCTAGGGCTTTTCAAATTTCAGTCTGCTGTACATTTATGCCAACCTTGTGTGTATGTGTACATGTGATTGTGTTTCTGTGTACAAGCACATGTGTGCTGCAATGTATTAGCAGTATTATAACAATTTTGCATTCATACATTAGTATGATATTTCATAAGTCTTCTTTTGACTCACTGTTTAGTTTACTATATGTGATTCAGTATATGATTTGGCTTTCATATACGAATCATATGACATCACATCCCACACTAAAGGGATTGCTCTTCACAGGCTGCTTTTTAGTTTGCCATCCAGCACAGAAGAAACACTTTTTTTTTTTAAATAATTATGCAGCTATAGTTTCCTACTTCATTAGAGAAAATGTATTGCACGTTGATCAACTGAACTTATACTTACTGAAACGTATTAGGGCTTGTCATGTGTTTTTATTTACCTCTGTTTATGTCCTGTTATTCTGATAGTTGGGAAAGCACAACTATGTTTTAGCTCAAAACTTATCCCCTTTTAGTTGGTGGGATTTGACATGATAACACCTTCCCAAACTGCCCACATTATGCTATAGAATAATTCATGAAACTCTTTTTTTTAATCAGCTTTTGATGAATGTTAGTTGATTGGAGTTTCAGATATGGACCCCAGAGGTAGATATACCTCTGGCAGTAAATGAGCCTGGAAGGCCACTGATGCTTGTAAGGACTTTAGTTAAGTTGCTATGCCCCTTTCCCTTCACATGCTTGTGTCATTCAAGGAAACTTGTTAAGCCATGAGGTATAGTCTTGGTACTAGCTCTGTCCCAGGCCTGAAGTCAGAGACACCTCCAGACCTACCCACTTGATCTTTCTGGCAGCTTTCCTGAGCTGTGGAATCCTTGAGAGCTACAGAACAAGGGCACAACCTGCCACCATGTCATCCTCATCCTTCTCACCAGTGAAAGATGAGCAGGCTAAAACCTGTCATTTCTTCCACCCTTGCAGACACCAACAGACAGCTCTTTTACTAATCAAACTCAGGTTGCCAAGTCTTAAGGGTTTACACATCTATGTCATCAGAGAAACATAATTCATTGTGACTGCTAATTTATTTTTATTGAGCTGACTTGGGCTTCTGCTTTATTTTTGATAAGTATAATTCGAGAAAAGTGGTTTTATATAAATCCTTTGAGGATATCAACAGTTTTCATCACCCTAAATATTTTACTAGGAAGATGGCAACAGAGCCCTTTCCTTGCTTTAATCTTAAATTTAGACTGTGGCATTGCATAGGAAATGTTCTAGGTATCATGTGCACATACAGCCTGTGCAGAAAGAAGATGTTGATCTGTTAGCTGTTTATAGAGAGTAAAGTTCTTTTTTTATCATTGTCTTTGGGGAGTGGGATACCCTGGGGATTAACTTCTTCATGAGTCAGGAGGATGCTACCCCCTCCCCCGTTATGTTTGATTCAGCAGGGCAAAGGTGCTTTAATGGACCATTCCATCATTTATTCAAATTCCTTGCTTCATAGCAATGTTCAGAAAATAAAAGCTAAACCTTAATCTTGTGACCTTATGATGTATGGAAAAGGTGTGGTTTCAGGCTCTTAGATTGCTGGCAGTAGTGGAAACTTTCTAAAAGGGGCAGCCATGGTGGTGCAACGGTTAGCATTGCTACCTCACAGCAAGAGGTTCTCCGGTTCGATTCTCGGCTGGGGTGCCTTCTGTGCGGAGTCTGCATGTCCTCCCTGTGGTCGCGTGGGTTTCCTCCAGGTGCTCCGGTTTCCTCCCACATCCCAAAGACATTCTGTAGGTGGATTGGACACTCAGTTGGCCCTAGGTGTGAGTGTGTGCCTTCTGTGGAAGGTTGGGCGCCGGGCTGGCAACTTGATACCATAAAACTCCACTGCCAATCATGAGCGGACATGTGATCTGCTGTGGTGACCCCTAACCGGGAAAAAGCAGAAAGAAGAAAAAGAAGAAGTGAAAACTTTCTAAATACAAGTCGAGGAATTCTCCTTCAGGTGGAGTGATAACTGGATCCACACCAAGGCTTTGTTACTCTTTTAGAATCCCTGCTCCCACTGGAACTTTTAGTGAGAGTCTCAGTGGTCATAGAAGGTACCAGGAAGTTGTCTTCTCCCTTTTTTTCAAAGTAGACGTGATTAATTTAAGAGCCAGGGTTCTTGACCTATTTCAAGCATCTACATGACCGGTCTCAGTTATTCTAGGTTCAAGGTGAGATTAGTATTCTACCCATGAAAGCAAATACAAATAAATATAGATAAAAGGGCTTAGCCATTAACTTTGAGTGTAAAAAACATAATGGTTTGCCAGAGGCAGCTGGAATGGAAGATTTGACAGGAGAATTCTAATGTTAATTTAGGTATTTTGTATGATTTTCATGTTTCTAATACATACTTTATCTTAAAATATTTCTGTTTTAGATTTTGAAATGCCTAACTGACCTAGATCTGCACAGCAACAAGTTTACTGTATTTCCTGTTAATGTACTGGAAATGCTGCGCATCTCTCACCTTGATATTTCTCGGAATGATATTGGACCAGCACTAAATTTGGAACCAAATGTTAAATGTCCAGCACTAAAGAAACTTAATGTTTCATTCAATCAGCTTTTATATTTTCCTGACTTTCTTGGAGATGTTGTGGAGAAGTTGGAAAAGCTTCTGGTGGAAGGGTAAGTCTACATATTGTTGTACTTCAAAATTTCAGTCAGCTGCATTAAAAGTTTTTCAATATTTGATGACAGCTATACTTCCTGTTGCAATTAATTAATTTTGACTGTATTGCATTTATATGTTTAAAATGGAGTCATTTCTTGACAACAGTAGTGTGCCAAGAGAAAAAAAAGTAGATTACTACAACATTGTCCGCATTTACTTTCTTTGATGTGCATTTCATTTTGACAAACAGCATACATAGCAAGAATGCAAACTTAACCTTGGTTTTCCTTAATGACATCACTGACTTGGAAAGCAGTGTCAACAAATATAAAATAATTTTTACCCTTATTCAGAAGCCAACTAAAAAAATAATTCCTGTTCAAACAATCTACCTGTAAATGCTTCCCGGTGTAGCATGCGTTTTAATCTACGCCTCACACAACAGTTTCTTCAACTGGCTAATTTACTAAGTACCGAAGACCGTACACCCTTTTCTTCTCCACACCCCATTCACTGCCCCTCTACCTTTTACACTGTTTCTCAGCTGTTTTCTTCTCTCCATCTCTACTCTTCACCACCACCCTTTTTTTCTTCTCCGTCACCTCATCTAAAACGTATGTAATGTTTATATGTTGTATGTACTTTGTATCTGCCAATTCTGTTACTGCCCTTGCAATGATTTGTATTCCTACTAAAAGTTTTGTCATGTACATTCCATTCAAGTCTGTATACTGCAGTGTTGTTCGTCTCACTTGTCTTGTCAGGATGGAATAGATGAACCAGCGTGGGTTATGTTCAAGCAGCTTTATTATGTACAAACACATCAGGAAATGAAGTAAATAACTTTAACTTAGATAAATTTGTATATAGACTAACTATCTCTCATTCATGTTCACTCTGCGGCTGCACTGTCAAAATGGCTCTGAAGCTAGCATGTGCTTGCTATTTCTATGCACTTTTAGTCTTTAGAAATGCTTCTTAAAGGTACAACACACACACACACACACACTATTCTACATCCTCCCTCTTTGAGAAATAAGTTATGCATCATTTATGACCTTGACTGGCATGCAATAAATAAAGATCATTTTCTGATGTGCAATTTTACAAAACTAAATATGTGTAGACAGTCACGTCCAACTTGCTGTGTATTTCACACTAGGTTTAGAGATGCGACCATAATGTGTGATTAGGGTTGCCACCTTCCTTCACGGCTAAAACTGGAGCAAAGCCACGCCCCTCGTGTCACCAGTAACCCCGCCTACCCCTACCCCCTCTCCCGCCAACATACCTCCTATTTTGTGATGTCACGACAGCATCACTCAATGGGAACACCCTCTTTTTTCGTTCCCGCCGCCTGCTTTTGGCTGATTTACTATGCTTTTCTGTAAAAAAAGCATAGTAAATCAGCTGATTTACAAACTCCGATAGTCTGTTTCCTTTTTGAAACAGAATACCGGAGTTTGTACAGTGTTTTCCGGACTACCGGAGAATCAGTTTGATTTCCTGATAGTCCGGAAAAAAAACGGAGGGGTGGCAAGCCTATGTGTGATATAAAATCTGGAATCCGGTTTAGCAACTGCAACTATCTCTGTTGAATGTTGAGTCTTAGGAATGTCAGGAACGGAAACTGGAGTCAAGACATGTTCTGCAACAGGAACATCGTCTGGGTTGCTGTGAGATTTAGAGTCTGTATCACAGAAACAATGCTGTGATATTGGTTCTGATGTCTGCAATTTCTCCTGTACTCCACACCCTCAGATTTCACAACATAGGATCTCAGCTTGGCACATATACCTGTCACTTGACCAATCCAGTCGAAACTGTCACCGTCTGTATCCTCATAGTCTCTTCTTTTTTCAATGAATGAAGAAATCTGCTTGTCTTATCATAACTGGACTTCTGAAAAGAACGTTTTCTGAGTAGTTGGGCTTTGATTACTCTGTTGTTCTTAGCTTTAGGCCTCAACAAACTAGAACTGATAGGAGTATTGTTCTGGTTTATCTAGATAGAAGTCTTTGAGCAGGTGAGTCAAGTACATCATCACAGGGTATGTTTCTGAAATTGAGTAAATTCAAAAAGGCACTGGTATTGTCACACTTTGACTTCTGTAGTAATTGCTTTGCACTCTGTACTGCATGTTCAGCTAGACCGTTTGTGTATATTCAGGACTAGTAGTAATATGTACAAAGTCCCAGTCTCTTGCAAATCTCTGAAACAACTGACTGGTAAATTGCATACCATTGTCAGATATCAGCTTATGCGACTTCCACGTACTGAGAAATGATGTTTCAGCTTAGTAATTACAGTAGTAAACATTAGGTTGGGTAACAAATCAGTCTCGGACCATTTTGAATAAGAATCGACCAACATTAAGTAATGCTGATTGTTCCACTCTAATATGTCAGTGGCAACTGTTGACCAAGGAAGTTCAGGAACCTGACTTAGCTGAAGTGGCTCTTTTTGCAAATGCAATCTAGTACTATTGCATACGGAACAAGTTGAAAGTACTTTGTCATTGTCTTTTGCTAGAGAAGGCCAAAATACTAGCCCTCTGGCCCTTCTTTTAGTAGATTCGGACCGTGGATGACCACAATGCCAAATCTGGTTATATTCACGTTGTAAGGAAGCAGGAACAACTTTAGGCCTTTTGAAAATAATGTCATCTTACATCAACACTTCATTTCTACAAGGAAAATAAGGTTGCACTTCAGGCAGTACACTTGATTGCTTTGATGGCCATCCTACCTGGATGTAGTGGTTGAGCTTTTGCAAAACAGGATCAGTCTTTGTATGATCTCTCAGCTCATCAAGTCCTGTGGTCAAAATAGTATACACTTCCATTACATTGAAGTCAAATTTTTCTGCATCAAGCTGTTCTGTTGTATTTCTGGGTGATCTGGATAAGGTATCAGCCAGATAAAGAAGTTTGACTATTGTATAGTACATTTTGAAGTTGTACTTTTGCAATTTGACCATCATTCTTTGTAATCTTGCTGGAGTGGAATGCAGAGGCTTCTTTAAGATAGTAACTAAAGATTGATGATCAGTTTCAATCTGGATATCTCGACCGTAAATATAATCATGAAACTTGGAACATGCAATTGCCAAAAGTTCCTTCTTGATCTGAGCATATTGCATTTCAGTTTGGGTAAGAGTTCTAGATATATAGGCTACTGGTGTACCCTCTTGAAGAAGAACTGTGCCTTGACCAATCTTTGAGACGTCACAGGAAAGAGTAGCTAGTCTTTTGCCATCATACAACATTTTTGTGTGTTAGCACTCTTAAAGGCGCTGTCAGTTCACTGAAATCTGGTATTAACTTGCCTAAATAGTTAACCATACAAAGAAAACACTGTAACGCTTGAACATTATCCGGAGTGGGCATCTCAAGAATAATTGCTTACAGATCGGTCTGGTCATAACCCAGTACTAGTAAACAAAGGACCTACATATGTGACTTTTGGTAGTCTGAATTTGCACTTTAGAGGATTGAGCTTTAAGTTCACTTCACATGGTCTGTCCAAAGCTTTCTTGAGGTTTCTGCCATGCTCTACTTCTCCATTGCCTCCGACCAATAAATCTTCTATTTTTATGGCACAGGGATAACCTGAAAAAATCTGTTCCATTGCATGCTGGAAGACTTCATTTGCAGAATTTATTCCAAATGGCATCCTGAGAAATCTATATCTTCCAAAAGGGGTACTGAATGTAGTCAGTAGTGAAGATTTGCGATCACACATTACTTGCCAAAATGAACTTTTTGCATCCAAGGCAGAAAATACAGTGGCATTCTGTATTAAGCTGCGACTTCTTTGACTGTTTGCATGGGATGATGAGGTCTTTTCAATGCCTTATTCAAGACTCTTAGGTTGATGCATATTCTAATCTCATCTGAGCCTTTTTTGTGAGTAGCTACCATAGACAATACCCATTCAGTTGGTTCTTTAACTGGACAAATTACACCTTGTTGCACCATTTTATCCAATTGGGCTTTAACTTTGTTCTGCTTTGCTACTGGAATTCTTCTTGCTGGTCTGACCACTGGATTGACCTCTGGGTCTGACTTCATAGAATACACAACTGGAATCTTGCCTAACCTGTCATCAAAAACAGCATATTCTGAGAAAATAGCATCACTGCAACTGGAACTGGGACATGTGCTTATATGATGAACGCCTTTAGTAAAAGTAAGCAAGTCCATTCTCAAACTTTCTCTGAGACCTAGTAATGACTGCACAAGTCTTCGAACTATGTAAAACAACATCCATTCCCGGCTAAATAACACAAAAGCACTACTGAGCCTTCGGTTTTAATTTCTTTCCCTCCATATGCAACAAGTTTCACACAACTAGCCACATTAAGCTGTTCACCAACTCTCACTTTAGCAAATGTTTCTGCTGACATCACATTACACTTTTAACCAGTGTCCACTTTGAGCTCAGTGGGTTTACCATGGATTTGGACAGTTCAAAACACTTCACCCTTGGTTAATAAATCAACTGCATTGACCTTTTCACCAATTACTGATACACCATCAACATAGAAAGCTGACCGTAACGATTCTTGATCAATTTGCTTCTTTGAGTTATCTTTCTTTGCAACTGAGCGATGTTTATTTGACTTGCAAAACCTTTTAAAATAATTCCATTTTTTACACTTGTGACATTGCTGACCAAATGCTAAACACTTTTCTCTTTTAGACTCATGGTTGGCACCACAGTTGCAACAGTTAAGAATAAAGCTTGACTTGGGTTTTGCTGATTCGCCCTGGTGCCATACTGAGCAGCATTTGTTCTGCACTGAGCATGCTCATTTATCTGAAATGGTCTTGGAACTTGCTAGAAAACTTTGGGTTTTCAATGGGGAGCCTGCAGGGGTAGCAGGCATCATGTGCTTAGGCCTGTTTCTGCTTGCCACATGTTGCATACTATCTACGTTTGCTCTGCAGCTTGTTGAAACCATGCTCTTATCAGTTGCAAGCATACTTGTGTGCCTTTCTATAACCTCATGGATTTAAGAAATCTCAGTAGCCTTGCTCAAAGTTAAGTCTCTGAACCGAAGCAAAATCTTTCTCACAGCAGCATTATTGATGCATACCAGCCTGTCCTTTATTAGCTTGTCTTTTAGATCACCAAACATGCAAGTTTTAGCCTTGTTTCTCAAGTCTGTAATGTAAGCTGTAAATGTTTCTCCTGGCCTTCAGTTTGTCATGTAAAATAAATGCCTCTCTAATGTAGCATTGGTCTGGGGGTTACATATTACTATGAATTTACACTTCAAACACTCAGGATCTTCCATTGATTAAGCCTGAATAACAGTATGATGATTTTCACCTTCACCTCCATACAGTGCTGATGCATACACAAATGAACGCTCTCTGTCAATGGCCTCTGACCCAACTAGGGTTTGCAAAATGAATGCCTTGGTGCGTGCATCTTTATCTGAGTAAGCTGCTTGTATAAAAATATCGTACTCACTCAAATGTTCTCCAATTCTCTGCAATATTCTGATCAAACACAAGTGGTGAGGGTTTTCGAAATCCGTCTGCCATGCCAGCAACTTATAGTAAAATCCAAGTCCACTTGTAACTGCACGAACGCACCCACACACACACGTGTTTGTGTGCGTGTATGTGTGTGTGTGTGTGTGTGTGTGTGTGTGTGTGTGTATATATATATATATATATATATATATATATATATATATATATACACCAGAAATTTATGCCAGTACTTTTAACTATGCCCAATAGCACAATAAGCCTTTTGAGTACTTGAACTCTGCAAAATACTTTTGAATAACTGAATTCTGTGAAATACTTTGCAAAATAACTTTTGTTGGGTGCTGTAACACTCTCAAAATTATTGTACTTTAAAGTCATTTATCATCATTTTAAGAAACATTTCAAAGTAACTGCATATTGCGAGTAAATTGGGCAGCAGAAGAAGCTCAGAGGGTGAAACATTTCAAAGTAACTGCACATTACAAATAAACAGTACACAGCACACTGAAACACTTCCAAAATGGCTTTACTTTGGTAAGTAATTCTTTATAGTGCAAGAAACACTCTGTAATGACAGCACCTTGCAAGTAGACACACCCAGCACAAAAAACTTTTCAAAATGGCTGTATATTGACTGCACTTCACGAAATAGTTGCACTTTGCACACAATAAGCTTTTTGGAATAAATGCACAGTAATAAACACACACTGTGAGCACTTTTACACACTTTGCGATGCTATGAATAACTCTAGTTAAGCTATGCAGTGCTTTAGTTAATGGGAAGTAACTGTTTGTCAAAACACTGTAATTTGACAAAAACATACAGCCGCCATGCTTTATTTATGCTTAATATGGCCCTTTTTGCCCTTTATTATATTCATTTTGCCCATGTAATCTCTTTTCTTATGCTTATTTTACTCTAAACATGCTCGTTTAGCAATTCCAAGGTGACTCTGAACCTCTTATGTACTTTTTTTGGTGATTGTTTTATCAGATATCTTAACTTTGAACATTTCGCTCAATTAAACCTTTTTCTGACTTTTGTTTGCTTAATAAACATTTCCATGCTATTTGTTTGCTTAGTTATGCATTTTGTGCCCTTGTAATGTTCCTTTTTGCCTCTTTTAACAAAATAAGCATTTGTGCAAGTTTTCATTACCTTTAACTTATTTCCGGCCCTTTTTTTGCTCTCATTTCTCTTATTCTGCCTTTATTGTTGCTTCTGCAACTCTTATCTCTGAAAAGCAATCTCTGGTATCCCAGTTCTGGCACCATGTCGTTCGTCTCACTTGTCTTTTCAGGATGAAATAGATGAACCAGCATGGGTTATGTTCAAGCAGCTTTATTATGTACAAACCCATCAGGAAATGAGGTAAATAACTTTAAATTAGATAAACTTATAAATAGACTCTCTCTCATTCATGTTCACCCTCTGGCTGCACTCTCAAAATGACTCTGAAGCTAGCACCTGCTTGCTATTTATATGCACGTTCAGCTGTTACAAATGCTTCTTAAAGGTACCATACACATATTCTCCATACAGTATGCCTTCTCACTTGTTCTACATTTTTCTAACTTGTAAAGTTATCTACGAACATGTACTGATTGTTTTGTCTCTTTTTTTTCTTTGTAATCCTTGGGCTGAATGGGAAAGTGTTCCAGTTGGATCAGCATTCTATCCTGGCTAGCAAATGAAAATAAAATAAAGTAAAATAAAATTAATACTCCAGATGAAGATAATGGAAATTCCAGTTGCAGATAATGGAAATGGTATTGATTTATGTTATTTTATTTTATTTTATTTAAATAAATGAATAATGGAAATTATATCAGTTTCCCACCATCCTTCCCGGACGAATCCCAGATTTACAGAGATCCTTGAAATGAAGATCTTGATGTAAAAAAGCCAAAGGGTGGATGGCACATCAACCACAAATATCTCTGTAAAGGATCCCAAAGGAAGCTTTTCAGTCCTCCCCTTCTTCCTGGGTGGACTACTTGTTGACAAAATGGTAGCTGATACATTGAAATAACCCAACTTTGTAGAATCTATTCCAAGGAAGTCAGACATGAACCTCCAACCTCCTAAGGATTGAATTGCTAGGTGCAAGCTCCCATGATAGATTTTGTCATCACTGTGGAAATCTACAAAAAGCTCCTACTACTGTCCATCATCCAGGTAAAGAGTCTGGGGCAATGGAGGGTATTAGGAAGCAGGTTTATGCATACCTTCTTCACCTTGAGGACACTAACTGTATTTCTCATGTGTTGCATTTCCAATAAGAATTTTCCAATTAGATGTCCAAGTTGCTGGGCAGATAGCTTAAGGCTTCATTGCACTTACAGGACACAACCATGCCCTCAGTATCTGGTCTCATCATATGTTTGGCACATAATTCCATGGATGGTGTAACTAAGGCAGCAGACACTGGTGTAGCTTTCCTTCATCATGCTTTATTACGCCTGACTGACTTTCTTGAGGACTCCATGGTGCCCTTGCTTTATACTCCCTTTGATAAGCCTACCTTGTCTGGTCCTGCTGTTTAAAAAAAACTAGAAGAATGTGGAAAGGAAGGACAAGACCATTACTGCTGTTGGAGGGGTACTTAATAATCCACAACTGCACTTTTCAAACACACAAAAGAGTCTACTTTTCAAGCATACAAAATAGTCTACTATAGTTTAGTACTGATACAGTGAACAGGAACAAGGCATTCTAAAATCTGGGAGGAACCAGTAAGGCAACTTCCAGAATATAAGCCAGGCCAAAGTCATCAGAACAAAGGATACCATCATCGTAATGCTGAGGCACAGCAGTTGAGTCAGTGAAAACTAGCCTGACTGTCCCAAAGTGGAACCAGTCCGTGGTTAATTGTCCATCCACTTGTCTGTGTGGCTAGTACTAGCATCATGAAAATCAAGTGGATTCAAACAGTAACATCCAGAAGCTATACAATTCCTTTCCTTTCTCCATCTGTCCCAGTTCTTCCTCACTTGGCAGATGACCTCTCTCATTCCCATCAGAAGAGTGTGGCAATTAAAGTGGTGTTAAGTCTCTTTTGCAAGAGACCAGTTGAGGGGATCCCAGTGGATGAGAGAAGATCCATTTAGTACTCAAGGTTCTTCTTAGTTTCAAAGAAAACAAAAGGCCTATGGCTGATTTTGGTTCAAGTGGCCTCATGGATAATCTTCCCAAACTAAAATTTTGTGTGGTCATGGTGCAGTTCACCTTTCTTCATCTGCAGGAAGGAGCGTGGATATGCTGTTTAGACCTTGGTGAAGACTATGTCCACATAAAGATTGCCATGCAGTCTAGAAGCTTTCTCTTCTCCTTGATAGGAAACACTGTTTTACCAGTTTTGTTCTGTACAGTTTGGTCTTACCTCGGTCTCCATAGTGTTTACCAAATACACATCTGTTGTTGCAGCAAAACAAGGGGTAAGGGTGTTTCCTTTCTTGGATGAAAGGGCAGAAAATGGATGGTTCCTAGTTACCAAAAACCTGCACACAGGAAATCAGACACACCACAGATGTAGCAGGGAAATAAAACCTTCCACTCAAAAATAAGAATTTACAGAAACGAAGGACCACAGAATAAACTTTAATAAAAACTATAAAACCATAAATGAGTTAAGTGCTTTCATCTTGCTGCTTTTCAGACTTCATCAGAAGTGATCATTCAACCGTTACAACAGGGCATAGACACCCAAAGTTAATTAATTAAGTTGTTTCTTAAAGAAAGAGTACCAAACATAAATGCCAAATGCAAATAAAGAATATGTTTGTAAAATATAAAAATGCATGATGGGGTGAGTTTGTTTGGGTTTATGCTGAAAACAGGCGCTACCCAGTTGGACATTTCTGTTAACAAGCCAAACAATACTCTGTACAATAATCGTGTAGATATCACTATCTTTACCCAGAAAATGGTGGTGTTACCCTTTGTGTTGGTAAGCAGAAAGTCCAAGTGCACCTATATCAGAAGTCATTGCCACAGATGTGAAGGCTGTTATGGTGATTTATAGCCTACTTATTTAATAATGGTCTGCAGTGAAAAACCTTTAAAGGAATCAAAGCAGTAGCCCCAGTATTGTTTCAGTTAAATTCAATCCTTGCAGGGCTGGAAATCAGTTAGGAATTATTCATTTTGTGTGGGAATGATGTTTGTAGCTAACGAATAACTTTTATCACTTAAAACAACCTAACAGGAACAGTAGGAAGTTTTTTTGGTTGTACAGTTGCGTCTGGTGAATAAAGACATAAAATTTACATATGTTATTGTTGCAGATCCTTGACCATTCCATCACACTTGTGTATTGTGGTTACATAGATCCTAGTTTTCTTTTAAAACCACAGTTATCCACGGAATATTTTCACAATGACCACCTGTGAGGACAAGCTTGGGACTCTGTCTTGCTTGTTGAGGAAGATGGTCCTCTTCATCCCAGATGTGAAAGTTATGTACTTATTATAATAGAAACATAAGAATGGTACTAGGCAAGCAGTAATAGGAACCGTAAGACATCTAGTCATATACACATTTAAGTTCAATCTTGTCTGTGACTTTTAACATCATGGTGGCATTGTTTAGTTATGTCCATTGTTTGGACACATATACATTTATTTATTCTTTCGTGTTCCACTCATGAGCAGTGCTCCATTCAGCTGTAATTTGTACTGTGCTTGAGGGCTTATCAGACTTGCATTACAATTTTACTTTTGCTTCATTGTATTATTTCTGTGCATTTTACTTATTACAAATTGTAACATGGGGTTTATTGCAACATCTTGGTGATTGCTGTACAGATATATTTTCATCTAATATTCAAGGCTAAACTTTACATTTGTTTGTTTCTGATATTTAAAGGACAGTGACTTGATTTAGGCAACCCCTACACTGGCATTTGTTTTTCTTTGTGTTATGTTACTTTTGCTTTGCATTCATGTTTAACTGGTTTGTTTTCATACTGAGTCTGTTGTTTGTGTTGGTGTCATAATGTATTTCATCCTCTCAGCCAAGTGACAACACTGTATTACTTGCTTTTCACATGCTCTTTGTTGCAGATGAATTTGATTTTATTAGTTACTGATAGGAACATGATATTAGTATAGTAATAAATTTACATTACTAAACCAAATGTATTTTTGATTTACATTTTTATTTGAATTGTTTTCAGTTTAACTTTCATGCTAATGTTAAAGTCCTTCCACACTTCATAACATTGCTGTTTCAGCAAATTTATGCAATTACATGACATTTTACTGTGTCTGTATGTCTTTTTTGTTTACTGCGTTTATTTTTATATGTTTTTATGTTCTGTCTCATTGTTCAATATTCAATGTATACATTTAAAAACTGTGAGCATTAACAAGCTCTTCTGTGACTTTACACACTCCTCTGTCCAATCTGACTTTGAGTATATCAAGTGGGCCTACCTTCCTTATTTCTAGAGCAGTTATATTCCAAATCATGCCTGCTTGACAATGAAAATATATTCTTCCTAATGAAGATACATAAGGAGTACCAGCTACGAAAATGTTGTTCCCACTTAAAATTTTAAGACTTTGCATTGCAAAGGAAACACTAAACTGACTGAAACGTAGTATAGTATAATTACCTCTTTTGTCGTAAGACAATTTTCTTCTTCAAACACTGATTAAAAATGTATTCCATTATGTCTTCCTTTGTTTATCTGTAAACACTGCTGTATTATCCTGACCGAAACCTGTACCCTTGCACTTGAATTTGAAACAGTATACTGCACTTGCTGGTTTATTTACAGTCTGACATAGCTGTACTTTTTCCTACCCTTGTCTGAACACTTGATTTTATTGCATTCTCTTGGATTCTTTGCTCTTCAACAGGCTTTTCCATTGAACTTTCTGGTCCTTGAAATGGCCCTGTTAGAAAAAGTAAATGCATGGCCTAGGGTTGTGGAATTTCTTGCCTTTGTTTACTCAGTCCTTATTAATCTGCTGTCCATTAGTAAGGTTCTGTAGTCTTACTTCCAGATTAAATCACTACACTTTTATAGCCAACTGTATAAAATAGCCATAGCCTTTCACTAGCAGGTTACTTGCATGAGAATGTCTAGCTTGTTTTGAGTAGTCATTGATTATCTGTCACAACTGCAGTATTGACTAATAAGTTGCGCGTGTGTTTTATATATATATATATATAGAGAGAGAGAGAGAGATGTATATTTATATTTATGTATGTGTGTGTGTAAATTTAGTTATTTGTTTATTTTGCTTTTTTTCTGCTACTTCTACATTCTGAGTCTTGCCTAAAAGATGGTGCAGCAGGATCAGCTCTCTTGTATGGTAAATACAAGAGTAACTAAAGTTAAAATAAGTACACCTTTTAAGAAGAGTTTCTTCCTTATGTTTTGGTGACCTTGGCTGTTATAGAGAGAGCTTTAAGATGAATCTTGTGAGAAATGGACATGGTTATAATTTCCTTCCTGAGGACCACTCCTTTGTAGAATCCTTGCATATAATGGAGTGTGCTTTAGAGTGACTTTACCACCTGGTGAGGGCTGTTACAGAGTCTTGAATCATACCTACTGTTTAACCCATTCTTAACAATGCTGTTTTCCAGACATGTAACTGTTAGATTAGCTCTCCTTTGTCCCAAGAAGATGCTGCTATTATTTACTTGAAATGGTGGCTCTGCTTACAAAACATTGCTAGGTATACTTATTTGTTTATTCTTCAGTATGTTATAGGTCCTGTAGTCCTCCGTATGTGGTATTACTGAGAGCTCCATATTTGACTTTTATTAATTTCCAAGAAAATAGGATGATTCTAAGCAAGTCAAATCATCTGCATCTTCAGAAGTTTGTAAGTAAGTACTGTTCCTTGGGGTTCTTTAGCTGCTCATAGGATTTGCAGGACAAATAAATCAAGGGACCTTTTACATCTTGCCAGTACCCACCCTCAGGATATGCTTCCCACGTCCAGGAGGGCAAAACCAGGCCAAGGATGAATTTGTGGATGCTTATCAAATTATCTAGTCTCTTTTTGAAAAATGTGAGGGTATCACTGTATTTAATATGTAAAGGCAATTTTTCAAGAGGTGATGTAAGCTTTGGGCAATACATCTGTCCCTCTAACTTGTTCCATTTATTTGGTGGTAGAGATTTAGATTCATAGTTTAAGTACTTGTAGAACTATTTATCTTATGGAGTACAAAATATCTATTAGGGCAGGGTCTTTAAGAGCATGGAGTGCAAGATATTAGTTTCATAGGAGTTTATAAGGGACAGAGTATAGGGATGAAACTTCAAGCTTGCCTTGTTATCTAAGGGTTTTTAGAAAATTAATGTTTAATTGTAGATATCCTTGTAGTCAGAAAATTACTGACTAGTTGCAGTACATATGATGGATTCCACTTAATACATAAGGACTTGAAGCCTCACACAATATTTATTTGCACTAAATGTTCTGCATGTTTGGATCAGCATGTTGCCCTTCATCCGTTTATGTGGTTTAGGGGTATTTACGAGTTGTTTGGCCATGATTCTGGAGGCATTACAACATCTGAGTCATCTGGTGTTCCTTTCCTTAAGTAATTGATTGCATTTACTGATCATCCCCCTTGAGAATGACCAAGGATATAACAGTCAGCCAGCTTCCAAAGCTTCAGAGCACCTTCCTTGCACCCAAACTGTCAAGCAGCTTGAGCTGAGTTGACTAAAAGACAGGTTTGGGTGCAAAACCTTTCAGAGCTTTCCTGTCAGCAGAGAGAGGGAGGCTTAGCCCTAAATGGGCAAGGCTAAGAAAAACAAAAAATAAGTGTACATACTCTGGCATAAAAAACACACCAAAAGACAAGAGGAATAGAGGGAAGGAGAGGTTACTGCAACTGTGATCATTTGAACATCTAACATTATGGTGGTAAGTTTAACTTACACAGCTGTACTATGTTCTTCATATTGATCACTGATGCACTAGCCTTAGCTATCTGGACAGATTACCATAGCTAACTATATTTGAGAGGTGAAAGGAGAAGGGTCCAGGAACCACTGGAGAATGGTCCTAGCAAACCATGCTCTAGACCTAGGGAATGAATCCAGCTTATAGTGCTTTGTAAATGTATGTACAGAGGACAAAGTAGCAGATTCTAGAATACTTCTAAAATCTAATCCTTTCCAAAAAGCTATAGAAGAAGCTAAGATCCTTGTAGAGTAAGCCTTGACCCTGCCTGGAATAAATTTGTCATGGTGAGTATAACAGCAGGTACTAAGCTTTGACAAACAATTTGAAAATTGTCTGTTTTTATGCCAGTTGTCCCATCTTCTTATCTTCTCAAGAAGTGAACAATTGATCTGATGGTCTGAAAGATTTAGTTCTCTCAAGATAGTACCTGAGTTGTCTGTGGACATCCAAGGTATGGAGTATTCTTTCTCCCTCATTTTTAGTTTCGGGAATGAAAACAGGGAGCTGGATAGTTTACTTAAAGTAAACTCGGATACCATTTTAGGCATAAGATAAGGATTAGTTTTTGAAGAAACCCTGTCTTTGTGAAAAATGAGGTAGTGTTGACTCACCATAACAGCTTGCAACTCGGATACCCTTCTTGCAGAGGTCAGAGCGATCAATAAAACTGTTTTCCATGTCAAGAACCTCAAACCAGCCATATTAGCTGGTTCATATGGAGCAAGTGTTAGTTTCTCTAACACAAAATTAAGATTGGAGAACTGTTATCAAACCCATTTCAAGAACATTTTGACATCCGACTGCCTTGAAAGAGGACGATCCATGGGCAGACATGCTGAAATGGCTGATAAATAAACTTTGACAGAGGAAAAAGAAAGGCCAAAGGATAGTAACTCACACAAATATTATAAAACTAGAGAGCAGCTAGCCCTAAATGGATGCTGTCTTGAGTTTTTCTCTGGCTGCAGTCAAAGAAGATGTCCATCATCTGGGAGAAATCATATCTTGATCCATTGCAGTCCATTTGCTCATAGTGGCTATTCCACACTTTGTGTCAGGTTGGATAGTCTTCCTTCAGAAAGAGCTCTGAAACTCAATGAGCAAGTCATATGGGTTGCCATTCATAAAGGTGTCCAGTCTGGATCTCTGCTTCATGTTTGGAATGTTACATTGCCCATTTCATTGTTTCCATGAAGCATCACTTTCATTGGTTTCAGTGTCACAAATATGCTTTTGATAAGGTATTTGTCTCTCAATTGTGATATCATCTTTTTGCATGGTGAGTGCCCTGTACCAATCTGGAACACTTTCTGACCATTTCTTGGTTCTGTTCAAAAAGATATTTGTTATTGTTTATGCTTCTGTTTGGGAGAGGGTGCCCTGTTAAGCCCTCTTTTGGTTCAGAGGCATTTAAGTCCTGTTGATAAGATGATTTGCAGCAATATATAAGGGATTCTGATGATGTTTCTGACCAATTCTGATCTTTTCTGACCTCAGAAATGTTAGATTCAACAACATAGCATTTATCCTTTGTTTGTTGATAGTTTTATCTTGTTGTAACTGTTTGCCTCTTGATTGCCACAATGAGTTTGGTTTATGATTCTTCCTTCTTTTATGAGATAGCCAGTTCATGTAGTGTCATGAAGCTGTCATTGATCCGAGAGCTTTGTTTTTGTTTCAGATTGAATGAATAAAGTAATTTTTCATTTACTTTATTTTGTCTACAAGTGCCTTATGTACTCTTTATGCTGGCCTGTGGTGTTTAGATAGGTTTATGGTTTGGCCGTGCATTCCGTACTTGCAGAGCGTTTGGCTGTCTTTATCTTGAAAGTCCTCAATCCTATCCTAGAGCTGTTTAAGGGCTGCCTGTAATGCCAAAAGGAAGAGATTGTCTGGGCTGGAAAGCATGCCCATTTGATAAAACTTTTGGACTCTCCTGTATAGATTAGACATTGCTCTAATCTTGGTCTGATCTGTTCTGTAACTAAAGATCTGATGTTGTCAGTCTTCATTTATCCTTGACCTTTGGGTATGGTTCCGATCCTCAGAACTGGCTTGGCCATTAGACAGCTCATGCAAGCCAAAAACTCTCGAGCTAAGTCTCTACCCACAGTACCCCTCTCCAGATTACCTCAGAGTTTGTTTGCCGCTCCTGTCTCAGGACGTGTCAGCTAGATTCTCTCGCAGCCAAGTAAAATCTTTATAGTTTTTCATACCTTTTTCATGTTTTCTATTCAAAAAGTTTCCTATTACTCAGAATTTTATATATTTCTATAGTTGAATCTCATTCCACCTTTCTTTGTTAAATGACTGAGTGTGCTGTTTTCCTCTACCTGATGGTATTAGTCTACCATTGTTGATAGTACTTTCCTTTCTCTACCTCCTTTTTGGTAGCTTGAGTCTACCATTCTTGGTAGCCATTCCTTTCCTTTGTGTGTGTGTGTGTATGGTTCCCTTTTAGTGTGTGCTAGTGCTGTCTGTTGACTTTTTTTTTTCTTAGTTAACATGGCAGATAAATCCAAGGGGACAACTGGGTTTAAGCAATGCCAAGATTGTGGTACAAAGATGCCCAACTTTGATGTGCACTGCTTGGGCCCAGCACATCTTCAGCAAGACTGTACTATGTGTCAAGCCTTCAGTAACCTGGCCCTTGTGGAAAGGAAAAACAAATTAATCTTAAAAGGGTTAATTAAGTCTTCATATGAGAAGGCTCTAAGTCTGACACTTCTTCACCCCCCCTCTTCTTCCTGTAAATCTGGATTGGGACAGAAGAGGAATCATTCAGTGCCAGCATCCCCTTCAGCACCAACAACCAGGAATCATAAATCTTCGGCTCCCACACCACCAGCGAAACCGAAATATGAAACTAAAAATATTAGAGACAGTTTCCTCAACACCATCTGCTGTAACAACTTTGGCACCACAGGTCTCGGTGCCGGCCCCCTTAGTACGGACAACTATAACTTGCCTGTTGGTATCAGCTCCACCTGTAACACTTATAGAAATATTGGAATTGACACCACCCCTGGTGCCGAAGCCTAATGTTATCAATGTACCCAGGACAAGATATTCCCCTTCAGTTGACCCCTTTGTGGGACAGCTTCCAAGTCCATTCCTAGAAAGACCAGAATCTCTCTCAAGCTTCTCTGTCCATTCCTCCAGGACTTTGACTAAAGTTGATGCCATGAGGTTAGTGGATCAACTCCTAGTGGCTAGGGGTCACTCCGCCTCCCAGGCCTCACCCCCTTTTGGAGTTGGGGCTTTCTCTCCCAGGACTCCACCAAACTTTCCTCCTCTAACCCCCCACTGAGGGTTTAAAGCTTTTGACTCCATTTCTTCCGGTTCTAGTTGTTCCCATACCAACAGCCTTTTCCCCTTTGGTTCCAGGATTTGGCTTGAGTTCCTCAGTTCCATCGGAACTGACGGACTTCTGGAGCTGGAGCTCTGCTGTCGAGTCTGAGGGTCTCGGATCACCTTCAGCTTTTTATTTTGGAGTCATTCTTGACTCTCAGATCTTCGGCTGACAAAGACTCTTCCTTGGCTTCTGCTTCAGGGGTAGGTTTTTTTGGATCAGGGTGAGACCACTGTTCCAAGGTTGTCCTTCTCGGTTCCGGGCTCCTATCCCCCTTCAGGAGGACCTGCTTTACAGGTTATGGAGAGGCCAATAGCTTCTGCAGGTTCAAAGCTGGCCCCTCCAGCATAGGAATATCATTCTGGGACTCCCATCTTGCACAGAGCTGCCACCAACCTGCATGCTTGGACAGCGAGCACTTAAGCTGCAGAATTTCTCTGCTCAGGGCTCCTATTCTTCAGAGTCCTCCCCAGAGATTCCCACTGAGGAGGCATTCTGAAAAAAGACATGTAAGAGGAAACGCCCAGATTCCTCCGAAGAATCTGTCACAGAACACGTGGACTTCGATGATGGGGAGGTTTCCCCTCCATCATCCTCTGAAGATGTCTCCTTTGGAGACATTCTAGAAATTCTGAAACAGAGGGGCAACTTGAAGTCCAAAGACCCTACCACTGAGGAGTCGGTGTACCTTCAAGCTTTTGGTGCTCGCCCATCTACTTCTTGCATGACCCTTCCTGCTGATGACCTTATCAAATTGAACGCGCAGTGGGCTTGGAAGGCCCCTGAGTCCATAGAGCCAATCCCCAGGAGACTAGACAAAATTCTTTTAGCACCAGAAGAACACCAGCATTGGAGTAAGGGGTTAGTGGTAGATGCCTTGGTGGTTGTGACAGCCACAAACAAGGAACTTGCAGAAGAGAGTTCAACTGTTCATTCACTATTTGAGTGTCTAGGGCGATGGACAGATTTGGAAGGTGAGTATATGCCTCATCGACGTTCACCTTAAGGTCTTTGAATTTTATGGCACACTTTTAAACTCCAGAGGGATATGATCAAGGAGTTATCAAATACCCATGCAGGATCTGTGTCTGAGGAGGTCCAAAATAACATGGCCTTCCAGCTGGCTGCCCTGGAGTCTATTTCCAACTCGTCCATGAGGCTCATTGCCCACACAGCCAAAGGGATGACTAGAGCAGTGGGTTCTGGCGTTGCCATAAGGCGACATGCCTGGATGCACTTATGTGAGTTTACAGAGCCATTTAAGTCTTCTTTTGTCAGTTCTGCTTTTGATGGATCTTCCTTGTTCGGTCCCAAATTCAGAGAAACATTAGCCAGGTGCAGAAAACATGGAAAGACCCTATATGCAGTGGGCATAACTTTTTCTGATCCCCAATGATCCAACTCTAGGAACCAGAGGAGTGGTAAGATGTGGTTCAAAAAATTCCAAGGGCCTTTTCAGGACACACATGGCAGTGGCTCCCCTCGGGGCAGAGGGTGGAGCTCCAGTGGAAGATGCCAACCCCGCTGCAGAGGTTTCCTGCAAAATCAGGGTTCCAGAGATTGTTTCTCTGGGAAATCTTACCAACACTTCTGAAAGGGGGCCCGATTGCCAGGCGGGGAAAGATTCCCTTTGCACTCGAGAGCCTGGCGGCAGATAACATCAGATACTTTGGTGCAAAGGATCACTGCCAGAGGTTACCACATTCCCTTTACTCTCATTCCAAGATCAAGAAAAAGACTCCCTGATGTTCCACCCAATCAGAGGGATCATGCAGCTCTTGAAATTCAAAAGCTGCTAGAGAAAAAGAGTAATCCAAGAAGTCCCACCAGACCAGATCAGATCCGGATTTTATTCAAGGTTCTTTTTGGTGCCAAAAAAGACAGGGTACTTGAGATCAGTTTTAGATGTTAGACTTCTGAACAAGTTTTCTCAGCAAGCAACATTCCGGATGGTCACAGTACAGTATATATTACCCTACTTAGAGGAAAATGGTTGTATGAGCTGTATAGAACTTCAGGACACGTATTACCACATAAAAACGAACAAGCACTCCAAAAGGTTCCTCTTTCTTTAACTAGGAGCCAGTTGTTTTCAGTTCAGAGTGCTGCACTTTGGCCTCACCACAGCCCCCAAGATGTTCACCAAGAGTTTGCCAGCAGTGACAGCTCACTTAAGACTGGACAAATTCTTGGTGTTTCCCTGTCTAGACTACTGGCTCATCGCCGCTCCTACCAGGCATCTACTACTTCAAGCAACAGATTTTGTTCTTTATCTGTTTGCTCATCAGAGCGTTACAGTGAATCAATCAAAATCTCAACTAAGTCCATCTCAAGATCTGGAGTTCATAGGAGCCTGTCTAAATACCATCACTTGTACAGCTCTCCTTTCTCTACACAGGCTACAAAAGATAAGATCTCAAATGCAGGCTATTCTCTCCAACAACAGGGTTCCTGTATTTTTAGTTCTTCAAACTCTAGGGTCAGTGGCAGCAGCCATCATTTTAGTTCCACTAGCAAGATTTCACAGGAGACTACTAGCATCCCAATGGTCCATCCTAACATATCCAGTGATGCATCACATTTTAATCATGAGTTGCTGCAAGAAAGATTTATTCTGATGGATGGAATCCAAAGAAATTCTCTTAGGCTGTCCCTTTGTTCCACCTCAGCCAAGGCCATAGTGACCACAGATGCCTCCTAGATGGGGTGGGGGGCATTATCTGGGAAGAACAGTCCAAGGCACTTGGTCACCAATGGAGGCCAGTCTGTGTATCAGTGTTATAGAACTGAGGGCAGCGCTCTTAGCATTGCAAGCCTTCCAAGCTGTCCTCCCTCCAGGAATGATTGCAGTTCAGTCAGACAATATGTCAGTAGTCTGGTGCATCAACAAACAGGACGGAACCACGTTTTACACCCTGTGTTGAGAAGCTCTCAGAGTATGGTAATGGGCACTGTCTTCCAACCACTTTGTAATAGTGACACACATCCTGGGAAGCTAGAACGTGATAGCAGACAAAACTGAGCCAGTGCATTCTCTTGCCTCACTAGTGGTGTCTCATCCCTAGAGTGGTTAAGGAGATGTTCCGTCACTGGGGTCAGCCTTGCTGCAACCTATTCACATCACCCCTCAACAACAAGTGTAGCAGCTACTTTGCCCTAATCCCACTTCAAGTGGAGTCCTCAAGAGATACTCTTCTTCACAGTTGGCCCTCAGGTCTACTCTATGCCTTTCCCCCCTTCCCACTGATTCCTTTCTTCTTAAAAAAAGCCAGCAGGTTGAGAATCAAGGTGATCCTCATTGTGCCCTTCTAGCCTCGACAAGTTTGGTTTCCTTTCCTGTGGCTTCATCTAAAACACTGTCCATGGATCTTGGACCCAGTTCCATATCTTCTGTCTCATCCTCAGGGACTGGAGCACCCCAATCTTCAGAACCTCAAGCTTATAGCTCAGCTCCTCCAATACCGTTTGTCGCCAGGCAGAAAAATTTATCTTCTCCAGTCCAGAATATTTTACTGGCTGCCCATAGATCTTCCTTCAGGAAACTTTACCACAACAATGGAAAAGTTTTTCTATCTGGGTGCACAATAATCATCTTAATCCCTTCTCAACATCAGTTGAAAAAGTTTTGGAATTTTTGGCTGCGCTTTTCAAACAAGGAACCTTGGCTTCTTATGTTAATGTCCAACTAGCTGCTATTTCCAATTTCCACAATGGCTTTGAAGACCATTTGCTAATTTCCCATAAATTGTGTAAAGTGTTCAGAAAGGAACCTTGCAGTTGAAACCACTGTATAAAGACCCTCTAGCTCCTTGGGACCTGACTATGGTTCTGCAGTATTTGGTCCTTCCCCCTTTGAACTGGCAGCTGTCATTTAAAGTTTCTTTCATGGAAGACCATCTTTCTGATGGCCATTACCTCTGTGAGAAGAATTTCTGAAATTCAAGCACCATCTTCAAAACCTCCATATTTGATATTTCATAAGAATAGAGTTTCACTAAGAACCAACCCATCTTTTCTTCTTAAGGTGATCTCAGAGAGTAATATTAATCAAATTATTGACTTAGCTGCTTTGTTTCCAAATTTCTTTAACAAAAGTGAATATTGTTTGCATCTGCTGGATGTTTACAGACAATGAAGCTTCTGTCTCAGCAGAACTAAAGAATTTAGAAAACCGGACCAGTTATTTGTCTGGTCCAGCCCTGGGAAAATCTGTTTCAAAAGTCACCTTGGCAAGGTGGTTAAGAAACTGCATTACTTTCATATACAATAAAAAGAATCTCCATTTACTACTGCCAGTGAGAGCACATTCCACTAGGTCAATATCCATGTCTACTGTTTTTCATTCTAAGGCTTCCATGGATGAAATACGAGCAGCAGCAATCTGGTCTCCAGTGAAAGAGCACCTTTTGGCACTATGGTTCTCAGGAATATCCTTGCATAAGGCCACCCAAGCTCTAAAGTAGCTAAGGACTATGTCCCAAAGGTCAAGGATAAATGGAGATTGACAACATCAGATAAAGTTATGAACTGACCATCTGTGTTGCCGATCTTCATTTATCCTTGGCACCCCACCCTCCTTCCCCCTCCTGCAGACTCCTTGGAGGATCGAATGCTTGTCCTGTTAACTTTATCAGTTTTGACATAAGACATAGCCTATTTAATTCCATATACATATTGTTCTCTCTGCCTGTGTAGCTGCAAACTTTATCTGAGGTAATCTGGAGAGGGGTATTGTGAATAGAGACTTAGCTCAAAAGTTTTTGACTTGCTTGCTTGAGCTGCAAAACAGCCAAGCCAGTTCCAAGGATTGGAACCATACCCAAAGGTCAAGGATACATGAAGATCGACAACACAGATGAACTGTTATGGTAAATACATAACTTCTTTTTCAGTTTCAGGGGTCTGTGTTCGACCATCGAATGGGCTAACCATCGAACGGCTGAATATCGAACAATAAAGATTGAAAGTTCACTCACTGAACTTTCATTTCATTGGCAGGGTAAGTAACTACTTGTCCAGCACGTCCCCATCTCACATACAGAGGTATTTCAAACCCACCAAAGTGGTGGGCTTTGCCCCCACACCCCCCTTACTATATATACTAGAATATTCCAGATTCCAGAATTGCTGGTTTCAGGACTTTAGTCTGTGTTTCTGAGTGGTCTAGACCTTGTTGTGGTAGTGGGAGGTCTTTCTGCTTATCAGTGAGAGTGGTAAGCATTTGAGCAGCCTATCGGTCACAAGAGGAGTGGTTTCTAGCTCTGAAATTAACTTTATTGGCCGCTTTGTTCTGATTTCTATCCTTTTCAACTTTCTGAGTTAAAAACCTGTGTTTGTGCGAGTTTGTGCAGTGCCACTTAGCTAGGGTTAAACTATTCCTGGTGCCATAAAGTTTGCTCTTCAACTTTTCCCTTAGAACTAGCCAGATTCTTAAATTTAGAACCTGAGTCTGCTTCTTCGTGCTCAGCACTGGTTCATAACTATTGTAAGCAATAAATAAGCTACAAATTACTACAGCACTCTACCTTCCTCGTTATCTAGTGGTGAACAGTTTTTGTACTTATATCCCTCAGTTGCTTAGAGGAAAACAAGCTCTAGTATTTAACTTTCCTCACTTGGCTAGAGGAAAATAGTGATTCTCCAGGCATGTCCAAGGGAGAACTCCCGGTGTTCTCTCCTGTCTACCTGATGAATCTGGGCATCTTGGGACAATGTAGCAATTGCCTCATGTACACTGACAACCCTATTCTCCTACCACCCAACACCACAACCTGTGAGAGATGCATTTATCTAGCCAAACTGGAGACAAAGCTCTCTAGAACCAAGACTGAACAAGAGGAGATGGAAAACACTTGCACCATACCACACTCATCACATAGTCCTACTAAACCTACACCACCAAAACCCACACATAGATGCACAAAAGCATTCACGAAGGCTCTCAGTAATAATCTGCTCTAACAACAGAGACCTCCAAAGCAGAAACGCAAGCAACCTCCACCCCTCAACACAACCCAAAAGAGACATAACCCACAGACTCAGTGTGCCACTCAACCACAGCCCATAAGGCAAAACAACGTACCCAACACATTAGTGATAGGTGAATCTATAGTCAGGCACACTGATGTTCCACTCACCAGACTATACAAGGAGAGGGTTACTGTTAGCTGCCTGTCGGGTGCTAGGATCCACCACATAACACATGCACTCAGGTCACTCCACAACAAGTACAAATATGACTCAGTCATTGTCCATGCTGTTGTGAATGACCTGAGACGCACCTCCCTGGACTACATGAAAAGAGACATGGAAGAGCTCTCTTATGTTGTAATCCAGGCAGGTATGACCCTAGCCCTGAGTAGCATCCTACCTTCACCCAGAATGATACCGCAGTACAAGGACAAAATGATTGACTTCAACAATTGGCTAAGCTTCTGGTGTCATTCTAAGGGGATCCAGCATCTGTCTGCCTGGGACAGCATGGTCGACAGGCCTCGATGCTTTGCAGAGATGGCCTGCACCTGTTTCCCCGGGATTCCAGATATTGGCTAAGCCTGTTGCCGCCCTTATAGTGCCTTTTTTAGGCAAGGTTCAAATGACAAACCCACCATCGTAAAAACTGAGGGTAATGCTACTCAACGCTAGAAGTGTAAACTTCAAAATGCACTCACTCGAGGCACTCCTTAAAATGGAGAACACCGATATCTGTGCACTGACTGAAACCTGGTTCAAGGCTCCAGAGACCACCCCTGCATTACCAGGCTGTAACTCACACCATACCTTTCGGCCATCTAACCTGGACCGGAACACCAAAGGCGGAGGTGTGTCCATATTCATCAAGGATATCCACACCTCCAGGTTAGTTGCCTAACATAATGCATCAGAAATTATCCAAGTGCAACTAACTCTGGACAAAACTGCAATCCAAATTGTAGCTTGCTACAGATCCCCCACCATGCCCCAGTATTCTCACTCCTCTTTTCTTGATATACTGGAAAATATTAGGGTTCAACCAAACACCCTAATAATGGGTGATTTCAACTACCCCACCATTAACTGGGAAAACTACTCATGTACCAACTCCTTCACTCAATGCTTTCTAGAATGCATAAACTCCAATGCCTTGGATCAACTTATCCACACCCCCACTAACAGTAACAATATCCTAGACCTGGTCATTACCAGCATGAGTGACCGGTGTTCCGCGCCTGAAGTCAACTCTTCATTGGTCAGATCCAACCATAAGCTAATCACCTTAGATATCCACATCCTGGCATCATTAAGAAAACCACTGTAAAAAAATTTCTCCAAAGCCAACTTCCTGCTTCTTGCATCAGAAGTGGTAAACTTCATGACACCCATGCAGATGGACAATACAGTTACAATTGCTGAATCCTACACAAATGTACGCTATAAGCACTTACACGAGTGCATGGATCATGCTATCCCTAATAGAACAAAGATGCTATCCTTCAAAAAAAGGAAGCCAATCTGGTGGTCCCCTGCTATAAACAAACTCTACAACAGAAGGAAGAAACTGTTGTAGAAGAGAGTAAAATCCCATGGGTGGAGGAGCTCCCTGATTAGCCTCAGCAAAAAACTGAGATCCCTTATAAAATTCTCCAAAGCTAGCTATGAAAACAAGATTGCCACAGATTCTAAGGACAGCCACAAAACTTTGTATAGCTATGTCAAGAATCTCAATGGCAACACCCAGATCTGCTCTGAGTTACAGCACAATGGCATGAAAATTGCAGAACCAACTGATATTGCCAACATCCTGGCTGATAGGTTCAGTGCTAACTTTACCCCCCTCTCACCCCCTAAAGGGCCCATATCTTTACCGGAAGAATGCAGAGCCCCTGCACTCACAATTGCACAGGTAAAAACTGCACTGTCCAAAGCCAAGAACACAGCTTCCATGGGACCGGACAACATCCCAGGCTGCATTCTACATGAACTTCAGAATGAACTGGCCCCCCACCTAAGCACCATGTTCAATTATAGGGTCACATCAGGCTTTCTACCCACTGAATGGTGCACAGCAACAGTTGTATCACCCCACAAAGGGGGAGCCACCACGGACCCTGGGAACTATCGCCCTATTAGCCTGACGAGCTTGGTCTGCAAGGCTATGGAACATATCATCATGGAACTCATAAATAAAGACATTAGTAACCTCCAAACTCTGGACCTCACCCAGTTCGGGTTTATGAAAAGCAGATCATGCCTCTTGAACCTGATAGATTTCTTTGAAACAGTCACCAAAGCCGCAGGTGAGGGTAAGGCAGTTCACACAGCCTATCTTGACCTTGCCAAGGGTTTCGACACCATCCACCATTCTGGAATTATAAATAAATTCACTAAACTTGGTATAAATCCATATGTCACAAGATGGGTTGCAAACTGGCTCACTGACAGAACCCACCTTGTAAAAGTTGCATACTCCAAATCTGACTTCAAACCAGTGACAAGTGGAGTACAACAGGGTTCAGTACTGGGCCCTCTCCTGTTTGGTAACACAGAGGGCCTCTGGATGATGAAGTTTGCAGATGACTGCAAATTAAGTGCCATAGTCGAGTCCCCAAACTACGTGGACACCTACAGAATGGCCTCACTGAGATAGATGCCTGGTGTCAGAGCCATGGCCTCAAGCTCAACATCAAAAAAGTGCATTGTCATCCCCTTTGGTAAAAACTATGTACCCATGAACTACCACATAGGCTGCAGTCCACTTAATGCTGAAGGTGTGATAAGAGACCTTGATACTCAGGTGGACAGTACTCTCTCCTTTGATAATCACAGCTCCACAGTAGTCAGGAAATCTTTCTACGTAGCACACCTTATCACGAAAGGGTTCTCATCCAGGAAAAAAGAGGTAATTGTTCCCCTCTACTCGGCTCTCATTAGACCGATTATGGAATGTGCCACACAAGACATCTGCAACAGCTGGAAAGGCCATAGAAGTACCTCACAAAGAGGTTTATGGGCCTCAAACACATGCCCTACGCTGACCGACTCAAAAAACTCCAGCTTTACTCCGTAGCATATCGCCTTCTCTGAGGCGATCTCTGCCTAAGATACAAAGCTATGTCAAACCCAGAACTGTTGTACATACTACACCTAAAGAAATCCCTCCGAGTTACAAGCTCTAAGGACCTAAACCTTGTCACCACAATAAACAGAACATGCTGGAAGGATAGATTCCTGTCCCAGAGACTTCCCATACTCTGGAACAAGCTACCTATTTTTGTCAGACTGAGTACCTCATTAGCACTCTTCAAGAGAAGTCTTGATGAGTGGATGGGAAATAGGAAATTCACCCCTGGGATCACTTCATTGACTTTGCTCGACAGAGGACAGGAAAATAACTTTTGTGGTGGCGAAAGCCATGAAACTTGTTGGCTAGGCTTACATAGGCCCTTGGTCCAATAGCCTAGTACCTACCTATGACGCTCTCTCTCTCTCTTTCTCTCTATATATGTATATATATATATATATATATATATATATATATATGTATATATATATATGTTTACCTTCATATGTGCGGGATGCACATGGGTGATTACAAGAAGGTCGAAAGGAGGTTCCCAAATTTTCATGAATTCTAAATAAAATTGTCCGAATGTGCAATAAGCGAATGCACATTGGCATTCGCTCATTCATTGCAAAGTCGACATTTTGGGTGCAGATTGCACTATAACAGGGATCGGGAAATGGTCCCTTTCCCCACTATAATGCAGTCTCAGAGTTAGTATATTAAAGTAGGGGGTGTGTGGGGGGGCATATTACGATGTGTATTCGACTTTGTAGTTTGAAAATCATCGAATCTGGTTTTACAGATTTTGATTTTCAAACTTTGGTGACGTTCGACGTTACGTTTTTTATGTTTTTGAATCACACAATAGTGCATTCGCATATGTCATTTATGGACATATGAAGGTAAACCTATGTGTGTGTGTGTGTATATATACATATATATACATATATATATATATATATATATATATCAACTCTGAGACCGCACTACAGTACAGAAACATGGTTTGAAACACTTTTGTGTGAGAGACAGGAAGTGTTGGACAAGTACTTACCCTGTCAAGTTCGCTGAGTGAGCTTTTGATGCTTATTGTTCGATTTTCAGCCATTCGATGGTTAGTCCATTCTATGGCCGACAGTAGGCTCAAATTTCAGACCTTGTTTCTATTCATAATTTGATGGACAGCAGAACCATACCTCATCACTGACTAGTGAAACAGAATTTTAAGCATTTCTTTCACATCTGCACTCCAGCCTTGAGTAAGAATTTACCTTATTTGTGATTTCTGAACCTAATGTCATTTATGGTTGCCAATCCACCTTTTGATTTGACTGGCTTAGCAGACCTGAATGAAGGTCGTATATTGGAAAATCCACTTTAACAATACTACTACTAATAATAAAAATTATAATAGTCAATTAAACTTGGCTAATTTATGAGTTTCAGGCTTTGATATGCAATGAATCTTCTTTGGCATGCTGTGACTGGGTCTCTTTCAGAGCCATGCTGTACTTTTATTTGGCCATGAGTAGGTCTCTTTATCTTTTTTTTTTCCTCCCCAAGGTTGGATCAGAAGATATAGCTTGCATACTTTGTGTGTCCTTTCTCATTTTTGGTTGTAAATCAATGGATTTTTGATTGTAGGAAAATTGGCGAGGTTGTTTTCTTTTGTTTGGGAGCTGTTTCCCCCTGTGGGAAGCAAACCCTTTATAAATAGCTTGCTAAATTTAAAATTTATTGTGCTGTGCTGTCAGCATTTCAGAAAAAATGGATATGAGAGGTGTAAATAATGCTATTGAGGTCCACTGTACTAAAGGAGTAGCTGCATCAACGTGTGCTTCAGGACTTTGTCCTCCGATTCATACTGACTTGCTGAAGAAATTTCAGTGAACCTAATACATTTGAAAAATGTTTGCCAAAACTATACGTGATGAACCAGGGAACGCTTTTCTTCCACTAAACTTAGAATATACTAACTGTGAGATCACACAATAGTGGAGTAAGTAGTAAACTCCACTGTTGTTAAAAGTAGTTTGGGTGAGCATACTTCAGTCTTTTTACATTTGTCAGAACTGCCTTCAGCAAATAACCTCATCCAGATGTTTTATGGCAGCCAGTCAGTTCTTGTCATTTCACATGTACACCAAATGCTGCAACACACTGAAATTCATTTCAGGAGCAGGTCTTCTTTTACGAGGGCCACACTTCAAAGCATCTTATCATCTAGTCGTTATCTTGATCTCATTTGTGCTTCTCTCCTTGGTGGTTTTTTTTTTTTTCTATAGCATAGTATTCTTTCCAAGTATTAGCATAGTTGCTGAAGACCACGTAAGATAGTATTAACACGTGAGTACTTACTCTATCCAATGAAATTAAAATGGTCTTTCGACTGTTTAATATGACACTTGTCATTATCTTGCAGGTGACATCTTTTCTGAAGGAATCAGAACTGAGGGCCATTGTGAAGTATATTTCTTGTAAGCAAGCAGCAGCTCTTGGCAGGAGGCAGATGAGATGCGTCTGCTCTGAAAAAAGTCCCTCAGAAAATATGAAGAAAGGCATGAAAGGGCAGTCTAACTATTTCTGACTTTTGAACTGTTTTCAGATACCATTTTGTGAATACACATCTGTAAACTTTGCTCAGTAATAGAAAAGTCGATTGTACATTTTTCTCCGAGTTTTCTTTAGTTTCTGGTTGAATTTTTCTCCAAATTTCATTTAGTTTCTGCTTGTATTTATATTCCTGTAGCAAGATTTTTTTTTTCAGTTTTCAGGTTGAAATTCAAAACAGTTGAAGTTATATCTTGATGTTAAGTTGTCAATCTCGCCTTCATTCTTGCTGGATGGGTTCGGAGCCGATCCTCGGCTCCGACTCGGCCACTCTAAAAGCTCGAGAGCTAGTTCCACCGGCTCGAGGCTCCCCTATATCCCACAATGCTAGGCGGTAACTCCTCAGATCTCGTTTGCCGCTACGCGATCGAGGTGCTTTTTTCAACTGGCTCAGGTTAGTTGAATCTTTTGACAGTTTTAGTCAGTCAGACCCCCCCTTTAAGTTACTCTTTTTTATAACTTTTAAGTTAAACAGTTTTAATCCCCTTTTAGTCAATTTTTTACCAGTTTCCTATCCCAAAATATCGAACCTTTCCCTCGGGCTTTAGGCCCACTCCCTCCCTCCCTTGGTAGTTGGAGTGTCTGTGTTTTTTGTAGGGAGTTTTTTGGTTTAAAACTTACTTATAAGTTAAATTTTATAAGTTTTATTTTTAGAAGTGTAATCAGTGTGTGTGTGTGTGTGTGTGTTTGGGATTCCACTTTTACTTCTCTTTGGACATGTCCAAAGAATCAAAGGTCTCAGGCTTCAAGAAGTGTGACTCATGCTGTCAGAAGATGTCTCTGACAGACGGTCACACTTCTTGTGTTTACTGCCTGGGACCTTTGCACCTGCAGGATTCATGTGCTGTTTGCCATGGCTTCAGCCCTAGAGTCCTGCAGGAGCGAAAAATTAAATTAATTCTAAGAGGCTTATTAAAGCCTGAGGGTCCCTTGACTCAGCCATCGGGGAAACCCTCCAAGTCCTCCAGACCTTCGGCTCCAGCCTCTGAGCCGACTTCTGGGGGCCCTAAGTCCATTTGAACATCGGCTCCGTCCGGAGCCGATGAATTTCAAATTCATGTACCTACAGTGTCCTCGGCTCCGGCCGGAGCTGAGGAAGACATAACTGAGTCGGCTCCCATCAAGTTGTCGGAGTCGACAACTAAGAAGAGGTCCCGTTCTCCATCTATCGGCTCTGTTCATTCGGCTCCAGCATCACCTTTGCTGTCTGAACGGAGCCATAGATCCCACTCTTCTAGGTCTTCCAGGTTATCGGACCATGACCTTCAGAGAGTAGTGAGTCGACTTCTTAAGTCCGAGGCACTAGCCCAGATGCTTCAAAGTCCGACTCAACAGTCGAAGACTATCCCCACCACTCAATTTATTCCTCCTCTGACTCTCTTGAGTTCGGAGCCGGGGCGGTTCGGACCCGAGACAGTGGTGGCGTCGGAACCGATACCTTTGTCTTCGGTTCCGTCGTTGGCTCCGATGTCTTCCTTGGAAGAATCTCGGCGCCGGACTTCCCTCGTCGGCTCCGAGGGGGCAAGTGGCATCGGACCCTTGTCCGACCCCGCTCTCCCTCTCGGTGCTTCGGCGCTGGTGAGTTCGGCTCCGACATCGGCCTCGGAGCCATCACTGTCGGTGCCGGGGGAGGTTTTCAGTTTTTCGGAACGGAGACCTCCGGCTCTGCCTGACAGGGGTGCCTTTGAGGTCATGAGGAGCGTGTTAGAACCAGGTTCTAATCCACAGTCTGCTCCTTCTGCCCTTCCCTCCATGGTGCCTCCGGTGATTTCTACTCACTCTCTTGTCCCCGACCGTAGAGAGCCAGCTCCTCAAGTTTCCCCTGTGGGGATCTCCTCCTCTTCCGAGGCCTCTCCTGACCCTGTAGGAGAGCCCCCTAGGAAGAGGCAGTGTAAGAGGAAGCACATTGACTCCCCTGAGTCTGTCACCTCTGACACTGATTTAGAGGATTCTGAAGGTTCCCCTCATTCCCCCTCTGAAGATGTCTCCTTTGCAGACATCCTTGAAATCTTAAAACAGAGGGGGAATTGGCCAGCCCTCAACCCTTCAGAGGATGAATCAGTGTACCTTGAGGCGTTTGGCTCTCGCCCTTCCACCTCCTGGGTGTCCCCTCCGTTTGACCCCGTTATGCAAGTGGTGGCAAAGAAGGCTTGGGCGGCTCCTGACTCAGTGGAACCCACCCCAAGGAGACCATCTAAGTTCATCACGGCCCCTAAGGATAAAGAATTTCTGACCAAAGGCATCTCTGTTGATGCTATGGTGGTGGCTGCGGCTACCAAGAAGGAGTTAGCTGATCCTTCGGTGCCTGTTCATCCTCCTAACAAGGAGTCTAGGTCAATGGACAGGTACGGGAAGCGGATGTTCTCGTCAGCGACCTTTACTATGAGATCGCTGAATTACCTGTGTCATTTTACTCGACTTCAGAGGGACTTACTCAAGGAAGCGAGTGAAATGTTGAAGGACCCAACAGCTGCGGGTTTTCAGGATAGGATGAACTCTCAGCTGGCTACCCTTAATTCTATAACCAACTCCTGCATGCGCCTCCTTTCATATGCGGCGGATGGAGCAAGTAGAGCGGCAGGTACAGGTATAGCCTTGCGTAGGCATGCCTGGATGTGGCTATGTAACTTTGCGGACCCTTTCAAGGCGTCCTTCACTAATTCCCCCTTTGATGGATCATCCCTCTTTGGTCCTCAAGTGAAGGAAACCCTGACTAGGTGCGAGACTGATGGCAAAACTCTTTCTGCTGTCGGAGTCCATTTTTCTACTCCTTCTAGACCTTACCCCAAAGGTCAGAAGGGGGGAAAGATGTGGTTCCGTAAACAATCTCAAGGAGACTTGCCTGACGCACAGAGTCTATTCCCCTCTAGAGGCAGAGGGGGGAACAACAATGGTAGACGCCGTCCTAGAGGCAGAGGGGGCCCGCAGAATCAGGGCAGTCGAGAATCCTTTTCCGACAAGCCCTTTCAGCATCCCTGAGGTGTTGCCCGACTGTCCACCTTCGGAGGCAGTCGGGGGAAGGTTGTCACTGTACCCAAAAGCCTGGCTATCCCTAACTCAAGACAAGTGGATACAGTCTATCATTTCCGAAGGCTACAGAATCCCTTTCCTTGTCATTCCCAAGCTGTCCAAAAAATCCCTTCCAGACGTTCCACCCAGTCAAAGGGAGCAAGCAGCATTAGAAATTTCAAAGCTGCTTGCAAAAAGAGCTATTCAACCAGTGCCAGCAGACCAAGTAGGATCCGGAACCTACTCCAAATTCTTTTTCGTTCCAAAGAAAATGGGACTGGAGACCCATTTTGGATCTCAGCAACTTGAACAAGTTTATCAAGAAAACAAAGTTCCGGATGGTCACGCTGCAGTCCATTCTTCCTCTTTTGGAACGGGACAGCTGGATGTGCTCTATAGATCTCCAGGACGCATACTATCACATCAAGATGAATCGACGCTCCAGGAGGTTTCTCCTCTTCAGGCTGGGAACCAGTCATTTTCAATTCAGAGCCCTGCCCTTTGGTCTCACTACAGCCCCCCGAGTGTTTACCAAATGCATGGCAGTGGTAGCCTCTCATCTGAGACGTCAAGGATTCCAGGTGTTTCCTTATTTAGACAACTGGCTCCTTACAGCCCCCACCAAGCATCTTTTACTCCTCGCCAGAGACTACACCTTTCGCACATGTCAGGCATTAGGCATTTCAATAAACTTCGAAAAGTCTGTCTTGTCGCCTTGTCGTGCTATTACTTTCATAGGCGCAAATCTAGACACAGTCAAGATGTCAGCCAGACTCACAGAGCAGAGGATAGCAGACATTCACAAACAGGTCTTTCTTCTTTTGCAGAACAACAAAGTCAAAGCCAGACAGATCCTGAAAGTCTTGGGGATTATGGCGGCCATCCCTCTCCTACCATTAGCTCGCTTCCACATGAGGATTTTGCAATGGATGCTCTTCACACAATGGTCTTACCAAAGCCTTCCAATGTCCCATCCTATTCGGATAACTCAGTCGTGCAAGAGTCATCTCTCTTGGTGGATCACATCTCCTCAGCTCCTCCTAGGGAGACCTTTTGTCCCTCCCCCTCCGGTTGCTACAGTGACAACGGACGCCTCCCTGATCGGGTGGGGGGGCATTTCCAGGGCAGGACAGTCCAGGGCATGTGGCAACCGTTCGAGTGCCACTTGCACATAAACGTTCTAGAGATGAGAGCAGTGCTTCTAGCGTTGCAAGCCCTACAAGACTCTCTTCCCAAGGGAACTATAGCAATACAAACAGACAACATGTCTGTAGTGTGGTACATCAACAAACAAAAAAACCCCAAAGG
>NC_056745.1:1054740111-1054773405 GCF_019279795.1 Protopterus annectens | reverse complement strand
GGCACCAACACATACAGCAATTAAGACATTCATAAATACTGTTCCCCAATTTCCAAACCAATTCTGGAAAAAGTCAGTCAATGGATTCTGTCCTGGTTTTGTAAGTTCAGAAACTTGTTGCAAGATCTCCAAATGACTGTCTATATCGTGCTCATTGTCAGGAATGAAAGAACAACACTCCTCCTGGATAAGAGCGCAAGTACCTCCTTTCACCGCTAGGGTGAAATCGAGCGCCATCCGATTCTGCAACACTACAGTCCTCATTGCAGTTAGCTCATCCGTCACCAACTCTAGCGCAGAAAAAGTTGCATTGCTCAGAGTTTCTAACAGTTTTGACAGTTGTCTGAGCTTCCAAATAGATTTTACTGTCCCGTAGGCTGGAAGAATACCAGCCCAAGAAATGACATCATCGCCCAAGTCCATGTGTGACAGTCCCTTGCTGCTACTGTGGGCCAAATCGTGATGATAGATCCAGGATGCATCAATGTTACCTACGGGATTAACAGGTTTATTCACAGCACGTACATTTCGTATTTTACCTTGGGGAAGAGTAAAGGAATGTCTTATAGCTGGTGCCAAATAACCCAAAAAACAACTGCCTGACCAATTCCTTGGTAACCATTTGTATGCTTTTTTACCTCAGACAAAATAACAGTCATTCACTTTGAGTGATATTTACTGGAATAGAATGATTTCCTTTGTCTTGTATCCCTTTAAACAAAAGATCATACACAGATAACATTTTTTCAACAAAACTTGTGACATTAATAAGCCCTGTACTATTAATAAGCACTCTTATAGGCTTGAAACTTGTTGCACAGTGCCCATCTAATGTACAGTTATGAATTATGGTTACATTACATTGACTCCATCCAACCTTAATTTTTCCAGATCTCTGAAACATACAGTTCCATTCTGGCGACCCATGAGGGGTAATGCTATTTTGTCCTTTACGGCTACCTCCAGTTTCAAATAGTAAATTGGTCCATGTATCATTTGCCCCAAAGGGACTGTACCTAACATCAGACCACCATGTACAGTCGGGATAGCTGTGCATATCCAACAATTTGAAACATTAAAAGACAAAGCATATGCATATTTAATAGCCTGATACGTGTTAAAGGTGGATGCCAAGCTGTATTTTCATCTCTCTTTGTTTGGCTAGTTTAGGTGTGAAAATAAAATGGCCAAAACAGAAAAATAACACTTACAATCACTAATAACAAAATTATTTTACAATGCCTTTGTGGGAAGGGCTGCTCCCTTCTGGTATTTTCCTGCATTGCTACAACAGTCAAAAAAGTTCATACAAAAACAGGATTGCTACTAATCAGTGTTCCTCAGGGGAACTCAAATTCTTTTCCAACTCAAATTTCCTGACAATCTTGCAATGTGTCAGGTGGATCCAAGATGTTCGCTCCTTTATTCGAACTGCTGTGGGTGTCGAAATCAAAACCTGGTATGGACCTTCCCACTTTGGAGAGGCCCACATCTTTCTTTTAACAATTTTAATCCACACCCACTCGCCAGCCTATCCTGTTGTTCTTCTGATCTGAAAAATAATCATTCGTTAGAGAAGTGTTAGTTTTTGTCAGCATTTTCCTCATGTAATCTGCTATCTCTTCACCCCCCCTCACGTTCCGCAGGCAAAAGACCTTGCCACTGCGGGACGTAATAAGGTCTCCCATATAGTAGTTCAAATGGTGTGACCCCTTTTGAAGTGGGAGTGGTACGCATGGACAGGAGTGCCAGAGGTAAGCAGTTTATCCAAGACTGATGTGTCTCGGCCATGAGTTTACATAACTTGCCTTTGAGAATGCCGTTATGGCGTTCAACCAACCCTGCTGACTGTGGGTGGTAGGCACAGTGGTGTTTTAGTTCAATCTGAAAAACGGCAGCCAGCTTTTGAATAACTTGGTTTACAAAATGTGTGCCATTATCAGAATAGATGCGTGTGGGTAGCCCAAAATGAGGGATAATATTATTAAGAAGGGCCTTGGCTACCGATAGGCATCTGGATGTGTTACTGGAAAAGCTTCAACCCATTTTGTAAAAGCATCAATAATGACTAATACAAATCGCTTTTGTTGAACAGGAGTTAGTTCAATAAAATCCATACAGATTGTGTGAAATGGATACGGAGGCAGCGGGAAAGCTGCTGGAGTGATTCGTACCCCACCACCATGGTATCGTGCACAAAGCAGGCATGATAAACAAAATCGTTTAGCATATGCTATAAAGCCCTTGGTCCAGAAAATTTGCTGGGTCATTTGAACCATAGCAGCAGGGCCCAGATGAGATGGGCCATGCGTCACTAATGAGGCATACCTAAAAAGGTTTGTTGGCAAGACATACTTATCATTTGGACCTACAAAAACTCCTTGCTTCTGAATAGCCCCATATTTAACCCATCGCTGTTTTTCCTGAACTGTACTAAGTTCCTGCATTACTTGCTAAGTTTGTAGATCAAATTTATCTGTAGGATGAAGTTCCTTCTGTGTGGTCTCGAGTGCAAAAGTAGAGGTTAAGGCTACACTTTTTGCAGTTTTGTCAGCTAGTGCATTTCCAAGTGATACTGGATCCTTGGCATTTGTGTGTGCTGTGCACTTACAGATGGCCAATCCCCGTGGCAGTTGGACAGCTTGTAAGAGGCTAAGAATTAAATCCTTGTGGGTTATTTCCTTTCCTGAGGCAGTAACCATTCTCCTATTTTTCCATTGCTGTGCAAAGACATGGACCGTGGAAAAAGCATACTGACTATCTGTGTAGATAGTAACTGCCTTATCCTTGGAAATGGTACATGCTCTGGTCAAAGCAATCAATTCAGCCGCCAGCGGACAGATTCCTGGGGAGAGGTTTTGCCTCTAGTACCTTAGTCTCAGTTGTGACTGCACCAACCCACTTGTGTAATACCTGCCTCATTCTTGCGTGCTGACCCATCTACGAACAGGGTCCAATCTGAATTTGCCAAAGGCTGATCCTTAAGGTCTGGTCTTGGTAAAACATTAGAGTGTATTAAGTCTAAACATACGTGAGGGGCACCGTCATCAGCTGTAGGTAACAGCGTGGCTGGATTAAGAGTGGTGCATCGCTCAATGGTAATGTGTGGTTGTGATAGTAATGTTGTCATGCAGGACAAGTGTCTGCTAGGAGAGAAAGGTAACTTTATCCTGTAGAAGTATTACGCGACAGAGTGCGGTACCCGTAAATAAGGTCATGAAACAAAACTAGGGTTGCAGGCGCCTGCGCGGCCAGTGCAGCTGCGACTACTGCTTGTACACAGTGTGGCAACGATCGTGCCACTGTGTCCAGTTTACTGGAATAAAAAGCTAATGGCCTCAACTTATCCCCATAAATTTGCAAAGAACCGATGTCATAAAGCCCTGCTTACAATCTACTGTCTGAACAAAAGGTTTTGTATAGTCAGGGGAAGCTAAGTGTTGCAGATCCTGCTATCAGTTGCTTTACCCTAGTAAATGCCTGTATTGCCTTATCTGTCCATTGCAGCGTCATGTGCTGCCATGGGAAGTGCAAAAAATAAGTTCTGAAAGTGGACTCACTTCCTCTGCATAATTGGGAATCAACTTCGACAAAGTTAGTTATTCCTAAAAATGACATCATTTCTTTTTGTACTGTGCATTGGTGCCTGTAAAATAGCTTCTTTTCTACAGCTATCCAGTTGTCTACCAGCATTTGAAATGGTATAGCCTAGATATCGTACTTCAGCTTTACAAAATTGTAATTTAGATTTGTTTACCTTATGTCCCTCTTTCGCCAAGAAATGCAATAACGAATAGTTTAGGACTCACAGACAGCCTCCATGGGTGCAGCCAGTAAGATGTCGTCCACGTATAACAGTAGATGACAGCCATGCTCCGGTTGAAACTGTGCCAGGTTTGTTGACATTTCTTGCGAAAAGATTGTAGGGCTTTCACAATATCCCTCGGCAGCCTTGTGTAGGTGTACCGCTTGCTCATGAGCGTAAGCGAACCAAAACCTACTAGCGTCCTGTAGAGGGATGGAAAAATGCGTTACTGATATCAATGACAGAAAAATACTTATCTGTGGGAAGGATATCATTTTAACAAAACAGATGGATCTGGGACCATAGGAGCCCTTGGTACCACAGCAGCATTCACAGCCTGCAGATCCTGTACCATTCTCCAGGTCCCATCCGGTTTCCTTACTGGGAACAAGGGTGTGTTACACGGTGAATCTGTGCATGGAATTAAAACCCCAGCTTGTAATAGAGCCGTGATTACTGGTAGAATGCCTTCTTCTGCCTTTTTACTTAACGGATACTGACGCTTGTGAGGTCTAAAGTCGGATTTTGGAGTTATTTTAACCTGTCCTGCTGTTCTTATTAGCCCAATGTCATGTTGCCCACGGGACCATAAGAAGTCTGGCACTGATTGTAACTTTAATTCTTCCTGTGGGGTTAGGAGATATAGTCAGAATGGCCCTCCCCCGGGTGGCGTTAGCCTGTCTTCGCGGAGGTGCACTGTTTGTCTAGCCTGGGTGACCCAATTTAGTCTTTGTACCTGCACGCATTTACATGCCAACTGTTCTGGCGTCATTTTAGCCCATTCAGTAACTTTCTTCCCCACCAGATACCATGCCATTTGTTCTTCCCTTGTTACAGAGACATGTGCAATAGAATTATTGAAAAAGTAACTGCATATCTTTTGTAAGACTGCATGTAACTGCAGAATTTCCTGCTTTATCCCAATATAGATTTTGTAACAAGATTTTTGTGACCTTGTGTTTAAAGAATTGCTCTTCATATTTGTCGTCTGGTCCTACATACTTTCTGTAGTACATTGTACAGTGTAGTTGTTTAGCTACCACTGGTGGTTGTGTGCCATATTTGCTTAAGGCCAAATTAGTTAGCTCATTTACTACATTTTGTGGTCCAGTTTCGACAAGATCATTACTGTACCAGTAGTGTAAATCACCCTGCCCCACCTGCAACATAACATCTTGAATTTCTACTCGTTTGGCTAGAATCCTGATGCAGTCGGCACAGCTGCTATGCCAAACCGTGCATCAAATCTCTCCTAATAAGTTTACAGGGCAAATTTTGGAAATAATGACTCGAAATCTGATAGTTTGGTTAGTTTCAGGGTCCGTGAACCATCAGCGTTTAGATAGTGGTTCTTTATAAATGCGCCATTGGCTGCCTTGACTAATACATAGTCATCAGAAGTTACATCAGATGGCACTGCAGAGGTTTTTAGCAGGGTCCTGGAGGCCCTGAATCACACAAAAATTCTACATCCTTCCCTTCCACTTGAAGTGTGATAATCGGTTGTGCCTCTAGCTGCATAGTTACAGCCAAGCTGTTAAATTAACAACCTGATATTAGCCTTAGATCTGAAAAATCAGTCATTTCATTCTCCCATCCTGCACATTCTCCCTTACCCTCTTAGTTTATGTCCTCAAAAGCTTCCTCTTCACTCTGCCTTATTGAGTCTGGCCCATCAGCCTTTTTGTCCGGTCTGATTCACCTCCACCACCATCATATAGTCATGCTGACTCGTGATCCGGGTGGTTTTAGTTCTTTCAGAAGACCGGCAATCCCTGGCAAAATGTCCCTTTCTGCCACATTTGAAACATTCTCCTCTTTTCTGTCTGCCTTCATAATCTTGGAATGTCCCACATTCCCTCTTCCTCTGCCCCTGCCTCTGCCCTTCCTCTACCCCTGTTAGTCGGACCTTGCAGTAGCATAAGTGTCCCATCTTCACTCACCATAAAGGTTTGAGCTTGTTTCCTTTTCCTTTCTTCTAAATATTTTTCTGCATGTCTTGCATACTCCAGTAAGGGTTGCAGACGTGCCGTCCTATGGTCTATCATATGTTTGTGAATGAAGTTACTGATTGCAGTCCTACACCCTTTTTAAAAGGCATTTTTTAACTGTTGTTCATAAGGTGAATCCTTTTCTTGATTGGGTGGTTTGTCTATTCCACTATGGTTATCAAAGCACTGGTTAAGTCTTTGTAAATAATGTTCTACTTTTTCATCTTTAGTTTGTACACACTGATTAATACAAGTCCAATCTGCCTTAGGCTCCCACTGTTTCATAATACGCTTTAACAAGTCCTGTGTTTGTGTCTTATATGATTCAGACTCAAAGGCACGTGGTTTACTATTTGTCCTAGTCAGGGGATCCCAATTCCCACAAATTAAGTGCCAATCTGGTCCTAAGATTTGGCGTATTACCTGTTCCATTTCAACGGAATTTAATTTGTAACTTTCCATCATACCTGCAATGTCATCGCAAAATTTAGTCATGTCTAATTTTGGGTGTGGTATGCCCTCCACAGCTTTTCGGATGTCTTCCCGTGTCCAGGGTCGGTAAACTAAAATAGTGGGACCTTGACCGGGTGTTCCTGACTGTGGATTTGCTACTTCTATAAGGGGATATGAGTCTGTAGATACTATATTTAATTCATCTTCTTGCATTTCAGCTTCCTTACGCGTCCATTCTGATTTATGTATATTACGGTTCCGGAGTTCCAGGGTTTCACCTACTTGTTTTGTCAGTACTACAGAGGGTACAGTTTTATCCTGATTCTCTGTGTCATCTTCCTGATACTGGGGTGGACTAACCATGTCTTTTCTAACTTCGGGATACAAAGGCGGGGCTGTCGGTCTACGACAGGCAACAGATGTCTCGTCATCCTCTTTTCGACAAAAATTGCATCTTTTGCACTCGAGCCACCATCTCCCTTATTTGAAAATTGTTCCCTATGTCTCTTATTATCTTCTTCTAACCATTTCTGTGCTTGAGGAAATCCTACCTTTTTTGTTTCTTAACCTTACCTCCTGTGTCCCTCGCAGGTCTCTCACTAGATTTTGACATTCTGATTTATTCAAGGTAACACTAAAAACATAGTCTTTCTTCCATTTTATTATATATTTCAACATTTTTGGTTTTAATTTACACATATATTCCTCATCCTCAGTCCTTTTTATTTAAGCAGCCCTTCCTAACACAACAACTGCTTCCTGTTCCCATTTTTCTTATTTAAAAGAAAACTGTTTCCTTTTCCTGAGATCTCTACGGTCTTTTGTAAAATTTTAAACAAAAGAAATTCCTTTATGACTAGTCCCTTTTAAATAAAAACTTTTACAAATAAAAAGCTTACCTTACTGCGGATCTTCGCCCTCGTTAAATCACCGTCCCGCGGATCGAATCTAAGAGTGACTGGCCTCTACTTACGACTTCTGCCGGAGGTCTTTCCATTCAAGGGAGCCCGAGATTCGTTCTCCCCTTCCTGTACAGGTTTTCAGTCCCTCTTATGCGATTATTGCGTGAAGAGGTGGCCCACGTTCTTGGCCAGAAATGTCAAAAGATTTTAATACTCTTAACATATACTGGAAGAATCACGCAGCAAAAGGTAGGCCAAAAAGAGTTTATTTTACATGCATGGAGACCTGCCACAAAGTTCTTGGTTGTCAGCAGTCTAATTTCTACACACTTTACATGGGTTTTATACCCTCTTTTGTGCATACACAGCAGCTGGTTACTAGACAAGGAATTTCCAGTCAAGGCTATAAATTCACTCACTGGAGCCTTAGATGGTAAAAGTCAGACACAAGATAAGTTGGTGCCTACATCAAGGTAACATCTATGCACTCCTCCTTGGTCAGAGGTCAGTCCCAAGATAGGCCTATGCCTGGACCAAAGTAGCATCTGTGCATTCCTTTCTGGTCAGCAAATTCCTTACAAGAAAAACAACTCATTTTAGCTTATTTCTTTGCACGCAATGCAGTTTCACATTTTAACCCTTCCTATACAGGATACAAAGATGTTGAACACAAAGATTCTTACTACACATTCCCATTTAGTTACTTGACAATGACACATCAAAAGTATGCACAGGAAATGTCTGTCTTTTTGGGTGACATGCTATGTGAAAAGAGCAATTGCATGTTTTTTTAAAAGAACATTAGCTTCATTTGATGACAAGAGCATGCATGTGTTTGAGAATAACAATTGAAGTATATCACTGAGGCAATATTTACACAAAAGAGACACATTCCACTAGGACAGTATATGTGCAAAAACGCTAATGTTAGTGTGACGACTGTGCCCTGGCCCAGCAATCAACTAGCCTCAGTCCTCACCACTAACACCAGGGAGGTTGTCTCATAAAAGAGAGGAAAGGATAACTAATACACACAGTAAAGTACAATTTCCCTTAAGTGCACACAGAGATCACAGTCAGTCTGGGGCTGGTTGCTCCCTTGCTCACCAGGTCCCCAGTAAGACTCCCCACTGGCACAGCTATAGGGTCCAGGTCTCTGCCTAGCTGGGCAAGCTAAAACCTCCAGTACCCTCTCTGTCCAACCAGTGCTTAGTGTCCCTGCCAAGTAGCTGACACAACACGCACACACTTTGAGATACGTATCAACTTCACAGACACTCCTGGGAAAGGCTGACACATATTCTCCAGCTGTGCCCCTTTACCCAGACCATACGGTAGTTATCTCTGCCACCACCCAGCTAATAATATCAGCTACTAAAAGGCCCTTAAAAGGGTGTCCAATTATTACTGTGCAATATTATTATCCAGTGGTAATGTGACTATTCAGTCTAGGCGTATTGGAAGGGCTTAGACAGTAAACTCTATAAATATATAATGTACTCTAAAGCATAATTTATCTCTACATAAACCAGCCACAAGTAGAAGATTTTAAAAATATTTACTAATGTTTGTTTGTGTCTTTCAGCTTTTCCCAGTTAGGGGTTGCCACAGCGGAACTCCGGTCCGCTAATGATTGGCAGTAGAGTTTTACATGCTGGCTTGCCGGGCCTAACACACAACCTTCAATGAAGGAACCTTTTTCTCTTACTCTGTTTCTCCTCCACTCTTTCATCTCTACCCTATATCAGTTCTGTTCCTTTTACTGTTGAGTTTTAAGTATGTACATTTTGTACAATTGTTGATATTTAATGAACTGCATATTGTAAACTTGTTTCTCTTTGAAATTATCTTTCATTTTTTTTGTTTTTGTAATTTCTGATTTAGCTATATCTTACAGTAATCAATTTTTATGTAATGTAGTTATTATATAGTGGAGCTTTTCTCCTCGGGCCTCTGCTGAAAATGGACATGTATCCAGCCAGACTAGCCCGGTCAACAAATGTAAAATAAAAAAAATAAAAAATAAAGGAACGCCCGTTCACACATGTCGCCACACAGAAGACGCTCTAACTGAGAATCGAACGGGCAACGTCTAACTGTGAAGTGTAAAACACAAGACAAAACTACTACACCACAGAGTTATCTAAGAGTTCAGAGATCACACAGAAACTTAAAATAATACAGTAGGACAGGTCTGATTTCAAAGAAAAATACCTAATTAATCTTTACTAGCTTTAACTATTCCTACACGAAGTCACAGTGCTAGAAACTTACGTGTGAGCTTAGGCAGAGTCCTGAGTTAGATATCCAAGATCAAAATGCTCTTGGAGAAAACAGTATTTAAACATTACAAACAAATATGTCTCTAAGGCCCTTCCAAATTACATCATTTTTGACACTTAGTCTGGAGTTCTCAGGCCGCAAACTGCATTATTTAGCAATCTAACACCTGCTCAGAAACTTACAATAGAAGACATTTCACATGTATATTCTAACAGAAACCAGAGCAGTAAAGCACCATCCATATGTAAATTCTGGTCATAAACTTTAGCCTTAAAACAGTGGGCATGAAACCATCATCCAGACGTACTGGCGCCGAATTCTAACATGAAAGGGTCACAACAGGCTTCACTGGGCAGTGCAATGTTGTCACATTTTTTGCAGTTCCACATTTCACAGTGTTCTTTTACACTCAAGAAAACATGCCTGTATTTTACGTTTATTTACAAATGCCAGAATTATATATCAAATTCTATTTGATTAGGCTGGCAGCCTTCGCCCATCTCTCCCCAATCATCACAGTTAGTGCATACAATGCTTTACAAGCACACAATGAAGAGACAAACTATGTTTTGGCATTCAACATATTATTTTGTTATAATGTCACAGTACAATTGCCTTTAAAATCTTCAACAGATCATTTATGTAACCAAGTGCTGCAGTCCTTGTGGTTATTTCAGCTAGACACCCCTGCCTTTACTTAACATAATCATGTTTTATTATTAGAATTTCATAGTAATAATTGTAATGTCACATGCTTGTGTGTGGAAGTCCTCATCAAACCCTTGTGGTGTGCTGATGCCTTGATATTGGAGGTTGGCATAATGGTTAAGGTGTTTACTTCACAAGCACAAGGTACAGGATTTAATTCTCATTTCTAGTCAGTGTGTACTTATTGGCTCGATGTGTATTAATCTGCAGAGTGACTGCCTAGAATTAGCTCTATGAACCTTGATGTGCACATTCGAAGTTGTGTATTTTAGGCTGTCCCAGACTCCAATTTCCTTTGTCCCCGATTCTCTATTCTGGGGGTTGACAGACCCAGATCAAAGGGCAGTCTGTTAATGTAAATAAAGAATGTAGTCTAGGTGCAAGAAACTTATGGTACAGCTTTTTAAAGCGCACAAAGGTTTTAAATATGTTAAACAGTTAGTAGGGATGGAAAAAGAGAGTTAAGATGTAGCAAGTTGGCTATTTGTTTCAATGTACTTGAACAGAAAAACAACTCTGGATTTCTGTTTTCTAGACTTCTTCAGCCGCTTCACAGTATGCCTTTAGTTTAACTGCCCTTTAAGTTTTACCTATTTGTTTCTAGTGAACTGTATACAGTTATGCTCAGTACACTGCTGGCCTGAAGCACAGCTATGCTTCTTTAATATTTTTAGTTGTTTTTTTAGTTCTGGATAATGCTTATTTTGTGCATTTTCTCCTGTTCTAGGAGTACTGTATTTACGTATCAATTCCTAGTTCACGTGGTTAAGTTTTTTCCTGCACAGTTCAAATGGTATTATAGCAATTATATTCAGTTTTCATTTCCGAAAATATCAACAAACAAAATGCACGGAAGCAGTTATGGACTATACAAATAACTGCAACTGGAAAACACAAATTTGTGTCAAGTCTTTACTTTTGTGGACGTGTAGACAAGCTCGTTCAACTCCACACCAGAGATCCGACTTGTTGCTGCACACAGTTAATGATGCATAAAATAATACGTTGTGTACAAAAAAGGTTTTACTGCAGAATGTTCTGGTGTGACATCATGTAAACATATGCTCCAGAGGCAGAGTAATAGACATCAAACACTATACTTTTAATGCAGTAAAAAAATCCCTTCATACGCACGCGCAATGTTCACACACCTGGAGAGGAAAACGGACTCAGAAGACAGAACTTCCGTATAGAAAAAGAAAACTACTGAGACCAAGTCTTAGGGAATTCATAATACATACAACTTAAACTCTTCTTCCATGTTCAATGCCTGTGCGGACGTAGCAATGTTGTTTATATCCCTGTCTCTACATATGGTTTATTTATTTTAATTAATTTACTTTTCTTATTAAGAAAAGTACATTAAGTAAAATAAATAAATAAACACAAATTGTGCCCTTACGAGGCCAGCCTGTATGGCACTCTAGGCGATTGCCTAGTTCGCCTATGCCTAAGGCCGGCCGTGCACCTACTGTATGTCTTTGGAATGCAAAAGGAAACTGGAGCACTAGGAGGAAACCCACATGGCTACAGGGAGGACATGAAAACTCTGCATTGAGTCATCGTCAGCAAAAAATATATGGGAACTATTTATTTTTATCATCTTCAGTTTATGAGACTACCATATGTGTTTCTTAAACAAGAGAAATATGCATGTCCATTTGGTGTGAATGTTGCCAAGTTAATTTCCTTTTTGGGGATATCCAGATGCGATAAATGTTGTATGCGGATACGGTTAACTGTCTCATATTGCTGGGATAAAAGTTAATACAAAGGTACAGTGTTCTTTGTTAAGTCAAGCATAATGGAGCCCATATTATAAATTCACTAGTTTAAGTTGTTAGTTGCAACTTCCATAGTTTTCAATCTTGTCTCCTTCGTATGCTGTCTTAAGATTACTTAACCTCTAAAGGCACTGACTTCAACAAGTAGACCACTTCCAAGAAATGGATCCCATGTGTAAGCTCCTGAGCCTAACTCCAGCAACTCTATGAAACATTAGCCTTAGATGTCTAGAAATGTAATGTCAGTTTAACCATCTGAATGTATTCATCATATGTATACACTGCTGACAGAAATATAAAACCAGCTAAAGTACTTACAAGCATAACTGCAAGAGTAGTCAGTGGGGGATGACTCATGGGTACTGCTTCACCTCACTTTTAGCTGACCTAAGCATGGTATGTTGTGAAAGTGTTAATTAAAGACATGTTTATACACCCTTCCCTGTCAGTGAGACTTTAGATATGTTTATACACCCTCCTTGGTGACTTGAACATTATATGTGGTTATGTTGTATTAAGATGTCATTCATAGTGTTACATTTAAATTTCAAACCTTAGCATTTACATTCAGTTATATGTTACAAATCAGGTGGAAGATTTCCTAATTCCATAATTCATTATCAGACACAATTAGCTGCATATCATATTAATTCTGCTTGTTGACTTAACATAATTTTTTAAACAAGAAACATCTTTATTAACTTATTACATATGACATAGACAGTCATACATTTGTATAAGTGAAAACAAACCATATTGACATCATTTTATTTTCAAACATTATACATCACAAACCATATTGACATAATTTTGGTTGCGTAAATTATACGTCACAATATATCCAGTCATTGTCAGTCAGACATTACATAGCTCATTCAAACCCTACCTTCTTTTAAATCTAATTCCTCCTCTGCATATATTATTCCCACAATTCCTATTTTTCTATGTTATTTGCTACTACCCTTTTCTAAAGATCCCAGTTCCAGTTGATTTATCTCTGTTGCTATATTCACTTCTACTACAGCTGGTTTAGACTTTGATTTCCATTATTAGTAATTGCTTTTTTGGCAGGCACAATAATTAGACTCAGCAAGGCCTTACTATGTGCAGGCAATTCTGATTCTGTATCGTAGCTCAAACAATAATTTCCTTAGTTATGCCAATTTGCTCATCTAGTATGTCTGACAGAGTAGTATTCAGGGAATCTTTAAAGTCTGTCAACTCATTACACTCCCAGAAAATGTATTCCCAATTATGTCTTTCTTCCCCATCACACCTCCAACATTTGCTGTCTACCTGAGGAGTATAAAAAAATACCTATGTAAACACTTCTAAGCAAAAATCCTAAATCTTCTAGACTTTGTTGCATATTTGGGAGATATACATATATCCCCACAATGTTTGTGAATTGCTTATCCAATCTCTCTTCCCAATCCTTTCTAAACTGCTCTGATTGATTCTTATAATTATCATGCAGTATTTTATATGCTGTACTAATTATTCCTTTTCTTAATAATACATTTTTAGATTCTACTAAAAACTGTACCAGTGCTGGTCTTTGGCTCAGGATCCCCCTATTTCTTTCTCTTTGATTGTACTTAGCCTAGTACCTACCTATGAACCTATCAGCCCAAGGGCATATTTAAGCCTAGCCAGCAAGGTTCCCTGGCTTTCGCCACCAAAGATAGTTATTTTCCTGTGCCCCTGTCGAGCAGAGCTGCAGAAGTGATCCTCGGGGTGAATTTCCCATTTCCCATCCACTCATCAAGATTTTTCTTGAAGAGTGCTAATGAGGAACTCTGCTTGACATAGATAGGTAGCTTGTTCCAGAGTATGGGAAGTCTCTGAGACAGGAATCTATCCCTCCAGCATGTTCTGTTTATTGTGGTGACAAGGTTTAGGTCCCTAGAGCATGTATCTCAGAGGGATTGGGATTTCTTAAGGTGTAGCATGTCCGACAGCTCTGGGTTTGACATAGCTTTGTATGTTAGGCAGAGATCACCTCGGAGTAGGTGATATGCTACAGAGTAAAGCTGGAGTTTTTTGAGACGTCAGCGTAGGGCATCTGTTTGAGTCCCATGATCTTCTTTGTGAGGTACTTCTGAGGCCTTTTCATCTGTTGCAGATGTCTTGTGAGGTACATTCCAAAAGGGGCATTGTACTCAATAATGGGTCTAATGAGAGCCAAGTAGAGGGGAACAATAGCCTCTTTTTTTCTGGATGAGAACCCTTTTGTGATGAAGTGTGCCACGTAGAAGGATTTCCTGACTACTGTGGTGATGTGATTATCAAAGGAGGGACTACTGTCCACTTGAGTCCTAAGGTCTCTTATCACACCTTCGGCGTTAAATGGACTGCCGCCTGTGTGGTAGTTCATGGGTACAGAGTTTTTTTCCAAAGGGGATGACAGTGCACTTTTTGGCATTGAGCTTGAGGCCATGACTCTGACACCAGGCATCTGTCTCAGTGAGGCCCTTCTGTAGGATGTCCATGTCATTTGGGGACTCGACTATGGCACCTAATTTGCAGTCAGCTGTGAACGTAGTGAGCCAGAGGCCCTTTGTGTTAGCCTGTACTTCATAGAAGTAGATACCAAACAGGAGAGAACCCAGGACTGATCCCTGTGGCACTCCACTTATCACTGGTTTGAATATTTGGAGTCTGCAATTTTTACAGTGTGGGTTCTGTCAGTGAACCAGTTGGCAACCCATCTTGTGATGTAAGGATTTATACCCAGTTTAGTGAGTTTATCTATGATTCTGAAATGGGGGATGGTGTTGAAAGCCTTGGCATGGTCAGTATAGGCTGTGTGAACTGCCTTACCCTCGTCTACGTCTTTGGTAACTGTTTCAGAGAAGTCTTTCAGGTTCAGGAGGCATGATCTGCCTCTCACAAACCCCGAACTGGTTGAGGTCCAGAGTTCAAAGATTGCCAATGTCTTTGTTTATGAGTTTCATGATGATACGTTTCATGGCCTTGCAGACCAGGCTCATCAGGCTAATAGGGCGATAGTTCCCGGGGTCCATGGTGGCTCCCCCTTTGTGGAGTGATATAACTATTGCTGTGCGCCATTCAGTGGGTACAAAGCCTGACGTGAGGCTATGGTTGAACTTAGTGCTTAGGTGGGGAGCCAGTTCGTTCTGAAGTTCATGTAGAATGCAGCCTGGGATGTTGTCCGGCCCCATGAAGGCTGTGTTTTTGGCTTTGGAGAGTGCAGTCTTCATAAGTTCAAAGGTAGGTACTAGGCTATCGGCCCTTGGGCCTATACAAGCCCAGCCAAAAAGGTACCCTGGCTTTTGCCACCCAAGAAAATTATTTTCCTGTGCCACTGTCGAGCAGAGCCACAGAAGTGATCCCCGGGGTGAATTCCCTATTTCCCATCCAATCATCAAGATTTTTCTTGAAGAGTGCTAATGAGGAGCTTTGTTTGATATAGATAGGTAGTTTATTCCAGAGTATGGGAAGTCTCTGGGACAGGAATCTATCCCTCCGGCATGTTCTGTTTATTGTGGTGACAAGGTTTAGGTCCCTAGAGCATGTAGCTCGGAGGGATTGGGATTTCTTTAAGTGGAGCATGTCCAACAGCTCTGGGTTTGACATAGCTTTGTATGTTAGGCAGAGATCACCTCTGAGTAGGCGATATGCAATGGAGTAAAGCTGGAGTTTTTTGAGACTGTCTGTGTAGGGCATCTGTGTGAGGTATTTCTGTGGCCTTTCCAGTTGATGTAGATGTCTTGTGAGGTACATACCAAAAGAGGTGTTGTACTCTATAATGGGTCTAATGAGTGATGAGTAGAGGGGAACAATTACCTGTTTTTTTCTGGATGAGAAACCTTTTGTGATGAGGTGTGCCACGTAGAAGGATTTCCTGACTGCTGTCCACCTGTGTCCCAAGGTCTCTTATCACACTTTCAGTGTTAAGTATACTACCGCCTATGTTGTAGTTCATGGGTACAGAGTTTTTACCAAAGGGGATGCCAGTGCACTTTTTGGCATTGAGCTCGAGGCCATGGCTTTGACACCAGGCATCTCTCTCAATGAGGCCCTTTTGTAGGATGTCTACATCATTAGGAGTTTCGATTATGGCTCCTACTTTGCAGTCATCTGCGAACTTCGTTAGCCAAAGACCTTCTGTGTTAGCCTGTACTTCAGAGAAGTAGATACCAATCAGGAGAGGACCCAGGACTGAACCCTGTGGTACTCCACTTGTCACTGGTCTGAAGTCGGATTTGGAGTCTGCTACTTTCACAGTGTGGGTTCTGTCAGTGAGCCAGTTGGCAATCCATCTTGTGACATAGGGATTTATACCTAGTTTAGTGAGTTTATCTATAATTCCAGAGTTCTAATAAAGAAAAGAATGGAGTCCCTACTTTTTATGGTCTGAAGAAGGTTTTACCGAAAGCGCTTATCGAGTTATTTTGGGACGTTCATTTTCAAGAAGTTTTTGTTTTTTGTTTTATGTTTATGTTATGCTTTGTGGAGTTACCTTTATTTGTGCTCGTTAAAAAGCTTTTATGTTCCATTTTACTCCTGTGGAATTCTGGAAGAGTGCTAATTAGCTATTCAGCACCAAAGAGTTTATTCTACTTTTGTGAAGTTCTGGAAGAGCGTTCACTAGCTATACAGCACCGAAAGGTTTTATGCAACGTTTTGTGTTCATTATATAGCACTGAAAGATCTTATGTAGCACTTTACTTTTGTGAAATTTTGTCAAGAATGCCATTGGAGTATATACTAGGACCCAAGGGTCTGTGTGCTGTTCAGTATTTGTGATACTCCACAGAAGCTTTTTATAAAGATTCTGATAAAGTTATTTTGAACATTTTGAGCACTGATTTTAGCTGTGGAGGTGCGGCTTGATTTTTGACTTTATAACTTTATCTACTTGCCACCACGTTAATAGTGAGTTATACATTCTTTATCTATAATTCCAGAGTGGGGGATGGTGTCAAAAGCCTTTGCAAGATCTAGATAGGCTGTGTGGACCACCTTACCCTCGTCTTCGGCTTTGGTGACTGCTTCAAAGAAGTCTAACAGGTTTAGGAGACATGATCTGCCTTTTACAAACCCAAACTGGGTGGGGTCCAGAGTTTGGAGATTGCCAATGCCTTTGTTTATAAGTTCCATGATGCTACGTTCCATGGCCTTGCAGACCAGGCTCGTCAGGCTAATGGGGTGGTAGTTCCTGTGGTCCGTGGTGGCTCCCCCCTTGTGGAGTGGGATAACCATCACTGTGTGCCATTCAGCGGGCACCAAGCCTGAGGTGAGGCTATGATTGAACATGGTACTTATGTGGGGTGCCAGTTTGTTCTGATGTTCGTGTAGAACGCAGCCTGGGATGTTGTCTGGTCCCATGGATGCTGTGTTCTTGGCTTTGGAGAGTGTGGTTTTTACCTGTGCAGCCGTGATTACAGGAACTTTGCATTCTTCCGGTATAGAGACGGGCCCTTTAGAGGGTGAGAGGGAGGTAAAGTTAGCACTGAACCTATCTGCCAGGATGTTGGCAATATCAGTTGGGTCTGTATATTTTGTGCCATTGTGCTGTAACTCAGAGCAGATCTGAGTGTTGCCATTGAGATTGTTGACAGCTATAGAATGCTTTGTGGTTGTTCTTGGAATCAGTGGCAATCTTGTTTTCGTAGCTAGCTTTGGAGGATTTTATGAGGGATCTTGGCTTCTTCCTGAGGCTGACCAGGGAGCTCCTCCACTCAAGAGATTTTAATCTCTTTTGCAACAGTTTCTTTCTTCTGTTGTAGAGTTTATTTATGGCAGGGGACCACCAGATTGACTTCCTTTTTTTTTTTTTGAGGATATTGTCTTGGTTCTGTTGGGGATAACATGATCCATACACTTGTGTAAGTGCTTATAAAGTGCATTTGTGTAGGATTCAACAGTCATAACTGAATTGTCCATCTGCATGGGTGTTGTGAAGTTTGCCACTTCTGTCTTAAGAAGCATGAAGTTGGCTTTGCAGTAATTTTTTACAGTGGTTTCCTTGACGGGGTGGTGGAGGCGGGATGTGGATATCTGTGGTGATTAACTTATGGTCAGATCTGACCAACGAAGAGTTGACTTCAGGTGTGGAACACCGGTCACTCATGTTGGTAATTATTAGGTCTAGGATATTGTTGCCCCTGGTTGGGGTATGGTAAGTTGATCCAAGGCACTGGAATTTATGAATTCTCGAAAGCGTTGAGTGAAGGAGTTGGTACATGAGTTGGTGGGGTAGTTAAAATCTCCCATTATTAGGGTGTTTGGTTGAACCCTAATATTTTCCAGTGTATCAAGAAAAGAGGAGAGGGAATCCTGGGTTATGGTAGAGGATCTGTAGCAAGTTACAATTTGGATTGCAGTTTTGCCCAGAGTTAGTTGCACTTGTAATTTCAAATGCATTATGTTGGGCAACTAGCCTGGAGATGTAGATATCCGTGATGAATATGGACACACCTCCGCGTTTAGTGTTCCGGTTCAGGTTAGATGGCTGAAAGGTATGGTATGAGTTATAGCCTGGTAATGCAGGGTTGCTCTCTGGAGCCTTGAACCAGGTTTCAGTCATTGCACAGATGTCAGTGTTCTGCATTTTAGGGAGTGTCTCGAGTGAGTGCATTTTGAGGTTTAGACTTCTAGCATTGAGTAGCATTACCCTCAGTTTTTGCTTGCTTGTACCTGTTACGATGGTGGGTTTGTCATTTGAACCTTGCCTAAAAAAGGCACTATAGGGGCGGCATGTAAAAATATATATAAATAAATAAAAGTGAGTTGTCTGGTCTACTGGTTTCATCCAGTGAGTTTTACCAAAATAATTTTTGCTGAAGTCATCTGGCGTTACTTTTGTTATTTCAGCTAAAAACAACAAATATAGTCTATGAATTTGCATAAAAGATGCAGCATGTGGTGCTGTTGATTGAAACCCTGCAGTAAAACTTCCATTCTTGTAAGAGCACTGATATAGTGAATCCAGACACTAGTGAACTGCTGACTGGTTTCACCTTAGCGGTACAACAACTGAGAAGTTAATTGTAAATATTGAGTAGTCTGGAGAAGACAAGGCCTCCCTTAGGAGTTTGCAGATTTTTGTTTTTTATGGGTGTAATGGTGCTCTGGTAATATTACATCTGATATTGTTAATCCTCCATGTTAAGTTGTCAATCTCGCCTTCATTCTTGCTGGATGGGTTTGGAGCTGATCCTCGGCTCCGACTTGGCCTTATACTAAAGCTCGAGAGCTATGTACCGGCTCGAGGCACTCCCCCTATCCCACAATGCTAGGTGTCAGATACCCAGATCTCGTTTGCTGCTTCAGCTACAAGGTTGCGATTTTACCGGCTCCAGGTTATATAACTCTTATCTAGCATTTTATTATTTATATATATATATATATATATATATATATATATATATATATATATATATATAGTTTTTTTCTTATTAGATATTGTCTCTTAGTGTTTCCCTTTCTAAACCCTTGAGAAACCCCCTTTTAAAAACTCTTTTACTGTAGTTTTTCAGAGTTTTCCCCCCTCCCGTTAGGGTAATGTTGATTTTTCTTATATATATTCTACCCTCTAGGGTTAGTTGTATGTAATCAGGAGTGTTTTTATTCTTATTCTACTACTTTTTTATATATTTTCTACTTTATAGTGATAGTTAGATATATTTAGTAGTATTATTATATTACTATTATATTGTTGGTGGTGTTAGTTTTTTACTAGTGCGTGTGTGTGTGTGTGGTGCTTAAAGCACTAGTTACCTTTTCCTTGGTATCCTTTTTTTTCTACTTTTCATTATGTCTAAGGATACTAAGGTCTCAGGTTTCAAGAAGTGTGACTCGTGCTGCCAGAAGATGTCTCTGGCAGACGGTCACACTTCTTGTGTGTATTGTTTGGGCCCCCTACACCTGCAGGACTCTTGTGCGGTCTGTCATGCCTTCAGTCCGAGAGTCCTGCAGGAACGTAGGAACAAACTTATTTTGAGGGGCTTGCTTAAGCCTGAAGGGTCCCCGACTAAGCCTTCATCGGGTAAACCCTCCAAGCCCACTAAGCTGTCGGCTCCCTGTTTGGAGCAGTCGCCGAGCGGAGCTCCTGCCTCCTCGTCGGTTCCGGCTGGAACCGACACTTCGAGACCTCAGTCGGCTCCGGCCTTAATATCGGAGCCTTCTGTGAGCTGAAAACGCTCAAGGTCTCCCTCTTTGGAGTCCGTTCGTTCGGCTCCGAGGTCTCCGTTACTACAGTCAAAGTGGAGCCATAGGTCCCACTCCTCTCGGTCCTCCAGGCTGTCTGATCACGACCTCGAGAGGGTGGTCAGTAGGCTCTTAAAGTCGCAGGCACTGGCCCAAATGTTGACTCGCCCTTCTCAACAGACTGTGGCTATCCCTGTATCTTCATCAGTTCCTCCTCTTCCGACTCTACCACTGTGTTCGGAGCCAGAGCTCGTTGGGGCTCGAATCGTCGGAGCCGATACAACACATTTCGGCTCCATTGTCTGCTCCAATCTCTTCATTGGTTCCATCCATGGAGGGATCCGAGCGTCGAGACTCCCTCATCGGCTCCAAGGGGGCAAGTGGCAACGGACCCTTGTCCGACCCCGTTCTCCCTCTCGGTGCCTCGGCGCAGGTGAGCTCGGCCTCGAAGCCGTCACTCTCGGTGCCGGGAGGGGTTCTCATCTCTTTGGAGCTGGGACCTTCCTCTCTGCCTGATAGGGGCGCCTTCGAGGTCATGTGGAGCCTACTGACTCCTGGATCGGATCCACAATCGGCCCCTTCGGCTCCTCCCCCCATGGTGCCTGCTTCGGTCTCTGTCCACCCTCCTGACCCCAAGTGTGGAGAACAGACGCTCCAGGTCGCCCCACTGGGGGTATCTTCCTCTTCCGAAGGCTCCCGCGATCATTCAGAGGAGCCCCCTTGGAAGAAAACATGTAAGGGGAAACATGTTGACTCCCCCGAGTCAGTCACGTCCGACACTGACTTGGAGGATTCGGAAGGGTCCCCCTCTGAGGATGTCTCCTTTTCAGACATCCTGGAGATCCTTAAGCAGAGGGGGAATTGGACTGCCCTTAACCCTTCCGAGGATGAGTCGGTGTACCTGGACACGTTTGGTTTTCACCCTTCCACCTCCTGGGTGTCTCTGCCTTTTGACCCGCTCATGGAAGTGGTTGCTCGGAAGGCGTGGACAGCCCCGGACTCAATGGAACCAACTCCCCTTAGGCCCGCTAAATTTATTACAGCCCCATCAGACAGTTTCTAGCTAAGGGGGTCCTGGTTGATGCCATGGTGGTGGCAGCTGCCACTAAGAAGAAGTTGGCTGACTCTTTGGTGCCTGTACATCCTCCTAATAAAGAGTCTAGGACAATGGACAGGTACGGGAAGTGGATATTCTCTTCAGCGACCTTTGCTATGCAGTCGCTGAATTATCTGTGCCATTTCACCCGACTTCAGAGGGATCTTCTCAAAGAACTGGGTGATACCCTTCAGGATCCATCGGCTGTGGGGTCTCAGGATAAGGTTAACTCCCAGCTGGTGACCTTAAATTCCATAGGTAACTCCTCCATGTGGCTAATTTCTTATGTGGCCGATGGTGCGAGTGGGGCCGCAGGTACAGGCCTGGCTTTGAGAAGACACGCCTGGATGCGGTTATGTAACTTTGCTGACCCCTTTAAGGCATCCTTCACCAATACCCCCTTCGATGGTTCGGCTTTGTTTGGACCACAGGTGAAGGATACACTTACCAGGTGTGAGCAGGAAGGCAGGACTCTCTCTGCCGTGGGAGTCCATTTTTCTACTCCCTGAAGACCATACCCCAAAGGTCAGAAGAGTGGAATAATGTGGTTTCGTAAACCCCAGAGAGTCATGCTTGACACACGTGGTGAGTTTTCCTCCAGGGGCAGAGGAGTAAACAATAATAGACGCTGCCCTAGGGGCAGAGGGGGTCCGCAAAATCAGGGTAGCAGAGAATCTTTCTCTGATAAACCCTTCCAGCACCCCTGAGGGGCTGCCCGACTGTCCACCTTCGGAGGCAGTCGGGGGAAGATTGTCACTGTACCAACTCCTCACACAAGACCGATGGGTGCAGTCTGTCATATCCGAAGGTTACAAAATTTCCTTCGTCCGCACCACTGTACAATCAAACAGATCCCTTCCAGATGTCCCACCCGCTCTAAGGGATCAAGCAGTTCTAGAAATTTCAAAGCTGCTAGAAAAGAGGACCATCCAGCCTGTCCCAGCAGACCAGCTAGGATCCGGAACTTATTCCAAGTTCTTTTTGGTACCAGAAAAGACAGGGGACTGGAGACCCATTTTGGATCTCAGCAGATTAAACAAGTCTGTTCAAAGAATGAAGTTCCGGATGGTCACGCTCCAGTCCATTCTACCCTTCTTGGGTCAGGGCAATTGGATGTGCTCCATAGACCTACAGGATGCGTACTACCATATAAAATGGACAGGCGTTCCAGAAGGTTTCTCCGCTTCCGGCTAGGAGCCAGTCACTATCAATTCAGAGCCCTGCCCTTTGGTCTCACCATGGCCCCCAGGGTGTTCACCAAATGCATGGCAGTGGTTACGGCTCACCTGAGACGACGGGGATTCCAGGTGTTTCCATATCTAGACGACTGGCTCCTTACTGCTTCCACCAGGCATCAGCTATTGCGAGCCAGGGACTATACCATCCAGACTTGCTCCGAGCTAGGTATATCAATAAATTTTCAAAAGTCTGCATTGTTGCCTTGTCAGTCTATAACCTTTATAGGCACAGAATTAAATACAAAAGATCTATCTGCAAAACTTGCTCCAGACAGAGTATCTGACATTCGCCGACATGTACAGATCCTACTACAGTGCAAGACGATTCAGGCCAGATTTGTACTAAAGACATTGGGTCTCATGGCAGCAGCGATCATTTTAGTCCCCCTGGCTCGTTTTCACATGCGGATCCTCCAGTGGATGCTGTTTACCCAATGGTCCTTTCAACAACTTCCAATGTCCCACAGGATAATAATCACTCAAACATGCAAAGACCACCTGGCTTGGTGGATGGTCTCCCCTCTAGTTCTCCAGGGCAGACCGTTTGTTCTTCCTCCTCCTGTTGCCACGGTGACCACAGATGCCTCCCTGATCGGGTGGGGGGGGGGGCATTTTCAGGTCAGGACTGTCCAGGGCTCTTGGCAACCCCTAGAATACCACCTGCACATAAATGTCTTGGAGATGAGAGCGGTACTTCTAGCGTTGCAAGCTCTTCAGGACTCTCTACCTATCGGGACTATTGCAGTTCAAACGGACAATATGTCTGTAGTGTGGTACATCAACAAGCAGGGCGGAACCAGGTCCTATCCCTTATGTCAAGAAGCACTCAGACTCTGGCAGTGGGCGATCTCTTCCCAACGGTTTCTGATAGCAATGCACATCCCCGGGAAGTCCAACGTTATAGCAGACAGGCTAAGCAGAGCCATTCTCATGCCTCATGAGTGGTCTCTCAATCAGTTAGTAGCGGACAAGATTTTCTGCAGATGGGGTCAACCTTGCTGTGACCTTTTTGCAACCCCTCTCAACAGCAAGTGCAAAGACTTCTTCACTCTTTCCCCTCCCTGACCATTCCCCCAGAGACACTCTAGTACACGATTGGCCCCGGGGTCTCCTATATGCATTTCTGCCTTTTCCCTTATTTCCCAAACTGATTCAGAAAGCGACCGCTTTGGGTTCCAGGATGATCCTCATTGTCCCTTACTGGCCTCGACAAATTTGGTTCCCATTCCTGCATCGTCACCTACTGGAGCAGCCCTGGAGTCTGGACCCAGTGCCAGACCTGCTGGTCCATCTGTCGGGCGGGCTGCACCAATCCCTTCAATCTCTCAACCTCACAGCTTGGTTGCTCCACTTCCAACCTTAGCCAGGCTTCCGTATATTTCTCAGCCAGTGCGTGAAATCATCCTTTCTTCACACAAATCTACTACCAGAAAAACCTGTGCTAGTAAGTGGAGACGTTTCTCCTTCTGGGCGGAGGCCAGAAATATAGATCCTTTTGCAGCCCCTGTCCACAGTGTTCTGGATTTTTTAGCAGAGCTTTTTCGAGCGTGCTCCTCTTCTGCCACCATTAGAGTCCAATTGGCTGCTATCGCTAATTTTCACGCTGGCCTGTCGGAGACCAGCATCATGTCCCATAAACTTTGTAAAGCCTTTCTTAAAGGGACTGTTTTGCTGAGGCCTCCGGTTAGAGATCCCCCGTCTCCGTGGGATTTGAATCTGATATTAACTTCCCTGATTCTCCTTCCTTTTGAACCTGCGGCCACCTGTTCCTTAAAATTGCTCTCCTGGAAGACTCTGTTCTTAGTAGCTATCACCTCAGCTAGAAGAGTATCGGAACGCCAAGCCCTCTGTATTCGTCCTCCCTATCTTGTTTTTCACAAAGATAGAGTTTCACTCAGAACTAATCCCTCCTTTTTACCCAAGATTTCTTCTGAGACAAACCTGAATCAGGCTATTGATCTTGCTGTCTTTTTTCCTAACTATTCAAACAGAGCTGAACAAAAGCTGCATTATTTGGATGTTCAAAGGCAATTACGTTTCTATTTAGATAGGACAAAACAAACTAGGAAGTCAGACCAACTCTTCCTGTCCTATGCTGAGGGCAAGCCGGGCCTGCCAGTGTCTAAAGTATCTTTATCTAGATGGTTGGCCTCTATCATTTCCTTCATTTATCAACTAAGACATAAAGAATTCCCTACAAAACCAAAAGTTCATTCCTCCAGAGCGTTAGCTACATCAGTAGCTTTTCAAGCAAGACTTCCAATGGAATCTATTTGTACTGCAGCCACATGGGCCACTCCTCATACCTTTATTTCTCATTACAAGTTGGGTATGACCTCCAGGAGTCGGGCTGAGTTTGGTTCCACTGTGCTCAAGAGTCTGTTCCGATGAGCCACTCAGGGCTAAGGTGCTAGGGATGCTGTCCCATCCAGCAAGAATGAAGGCGAGATTGACAACTTAACATTAAGAAGTTATGTACCTACCATAACGTTCCATGTTAGTTGTCTTCTTCTCACCTTCTTTCTTGCGTCCCACCCACCACCCCCTTAGCCTGGACAGACCGAGATGAATCCTTCTGAGGCCTTATTCCGCTGCTTGACTATTTTCTAGTTTATGTCCTCCTCAGTTGTTACCACTGTAGGTAAACTTTATAGTAGGGACTGGGTGTCTCCATGGTGTTAGCTATACCAAACGAGATCTGGGTATTTGACACCTAGCATTGTGAGATAAGGGGAGGGCCTCGAGCCGGTAAATAGCTCTTGAGCTTTAGTATAAGGCCGAGTTGGAGCCGAGGATCAGCTCCGAACCCATCCAGCAAGAAAGTAGGCAAGAAGAAGACAACTAACATGGAACGGTATGGTAGGTACATAACTTCTTATTCATTCCTTACGTGTGGGTATCGGTTCCGACCTCGGAACTGAGCCGGCCATCTTCCAAGCTCGCGTCAACTACAAACTCTCGAGCTAAAACACTTACCCAGAATTCCCCTCTCTCTGTTACCTCAGATTTCATTTGCCGCATCGCCATTCGGTCGTGTCAAGCTACTTCTCTTGAGCTAAGTACAATATTTTGTTGTCATACTAGTCTAAAACAACTTTTTCTCTCAGAAAAGTTACTAAATTGTTTTCTCTTACCTTATCGCATTTAGAGACTATCCCTTCTTGAATCTTTTCCATCCCCTTCATCTTGTTTACCGCGGGGTTTTTTCTTCTTTACCATCATTGGTAAACCCCTTTTCCTCCTTACCTTTGAGTATTTCTTTTACAATTGCTGGTATTCTTTATGAATTTTCTTCTTTCCTAACATGGCAGATAAAAAAGGTGGTCCAGGAGTTAAGAGATGCTCAGATTGTGACCATAAATTACCTACTTCAGATGCACATTCCTTTTGTGTCTCTTGCTTGGGTGTGCCTCATTTATCAGTTGACCCGCCCTGTGGAATTTGTAAGAATTTCTCTAACAGGACGTTGATTGAGAGGAAAAATAAACTGTTGTTGAAGGGCCTACTTAAATCTCCTTTTTCAGAGGCTATTTCTGGGTCAGAGGCTTCAACCCCTCCTAGATCCCATAAGAAAAAGACTGATGAACATCCAAAGGCCAAGTCTCTTCCTTTGTCCCCGGCTGGGGACTCCCACCAACCGAGACCCAAGAAGGCTAAGCTTTCCCCTTCGGATCTGACTTTTTCAGCTCCAGCACTTTCGGTGCCTAGACCTTCGGCACCAAGGCCATCGGTGCCATCATTGATTTTGGTACCAATTAGCCTAAACCTTTACCGTTTCAGTACCGAGGGGCTCCTCGGTTCAGACTTCTCCACTGGCACCGACTATCCAGTCGATGCAGACTGTTACTACATCTGCTCCAACACCTTGCCCGGAACGGACAATTCAGTTATTGACACCGATTTTGTCAGTCCGAGCCTCAGCACCGACAATCACTTAGGCGCCGACCTTATCGTCGGTGCAGACCATTACTTTGGCACAGATGATTTCCTTGGTGCAGACACCCGTAGTTCAGTCCCTTACGGCCCTGTTGTTTTCAGTGCCGACTGGTGAGGTGGGCACCGAGCTTGCCCCATCTTTGGATAGACCTGACTCTCCCTCAGCCGTGTCCATGAAATCCACTAGAAGCCTCTCTGAACATGGCGTGTTGCGTCTTGTGGATCAAGTGCTTTTGGCTAGAGGTATCCCACCCACCAGGATCTATCCTTCCTTGGGAGGTGATCACCCTTTGCCAAAGACCTCTACTTATTCTCCTCCTTCATTGCCTTTGAAGCCCCTTGATATAGCATAGTCTTCCTCCTCTACGGTTCCCTTTATGGACCTCACTAAGGAACCACAGTTGCCTTCGTGGCAGAAGGGTTTTGTTACGACCCAGGATGCCAGCTGTGGCATACGTAATTTGGGGTTTCACAGCCATCCAGGGACTCCGAGTCGACAGGTTGAGCCACTTAGGGGAGGGGTGACCCCTGTCCTGAACACTCACCCCTCTTCAGGTGGACCGGCTTTCCAACTAATGGAGAAGGCTTTGGTGTCGGCTGGCGATACTGTGCTATCCATCTCCCCGCCCTCCTCTGGACCGCAATGTACACAAGTCGCTCCTAGCGGACACCGGACGCAAGGGCCTCATGATGTACTCCCACAGGAAACCCCTTTTTCCGTTGTCTTCCCCAGCTTCTCCCTCTGAGGAAGTTCATCGAAAAAGCTTGTGCAAAAGGAAGCACATGGACTCCACAGAGGAGTCCCTTACTGAAGACACAGGTTTTGATGATGGGAAAGGGTCCCCTCGGTCACCCTCTGAGGTATCCTTTGGTGATATCCTTGAAATCCTTAAACAGAGAGGTGACTGGCAGCCCTCTAACCCGACCTCTGAAAAGTCTGTGTTCGTGCAGGCCTTTCACGCTCAGCCCCTTACCTCCTGGGTTACTCCACCTGCCGGCGAACTGGTCCGGCTCATCGTGCAGCATGCGTGGAATGCTCCTGACACCGTTGAGACCATTCTTTGGAGGCCAGATAAAATGTTGTCCCTTCCTGCTACTGACCCTCTTTGGTTCAAAGGTCTTTCTGTAGATGCTGTGGTGGTGGCGGCCGCAACCAAGAAGGACCTGGCGGTAGAAGAAAGCCAGACTGTCCATCCGCCCAACAAAGAGTCCCGGGCTCTGGACAGAATAGGGAAGCATACCTTTGCAACAGCGACCTTTGCAATCAGGTCCCTGAATTGTATGGCACACTTTACCAGGCTTCAAAGGAATTTAATTTCTGAGCTCTTTGAAACTTTGGCTGGTGCCGTGTCTGATGAGGTCCGTGACAAAGTGGCTTCTCAGCTGGACACCATTGAATCGATATCTAACTCTTCCATGCGCCTGATATCTCACCCATCAGAAGGAGCAGCTAGAGCGGCGACTTCGGCGTTGTTCTGAGATGACACGCCTGGATGCCCTTATGGAATTTCGCGGAACCCTTCAAGGCTTCCTTTCTCAATGCTCCCATCGAAGCGTCTTCATTATTTGGACCCAAGGTTAAAAACACACTGGCCAGATGTGAACAGGACAGTAAAACCCTTTCTGCCGTGGGTGTCTGTCTGTTATTCTTCCCCTCAACATGCTTTCACCAGAAACAAGAAGAGTGGGAAGATATGGTACAAAAAGTCTCAGGGTCCTTTCCGTGACACACAGGCCGAGTTCTCCTCTAGAAGCAGAGGGGGAAACTCACAGGGAAGATGCCCTTTTTGGGGCAGAGGGGGTCCGTGTAACCAGGGTTCCAGGGACTCTTTTCCTTGTCAATTCTACCAGTGCTCCTGAAGAGCGGCCCAACTCCTTTCCTCTGAAGGTGGTTGGGGGTCGTTTCTCCTTGTACCCTTCCGCCTGGCTAACCATCACCACCAGCTGTTGGGTACAAAGGCTAATAACCAGAGGTTACCATATTCCCTTCAATCTTTGTCCTGCCTCCTCCAACAAACTTACCTGATGTTCCACCCAGTCAAAGGGAAGAAGCAGCATTAGAGATATCAAAGCTGCTAAGAAAGAGTTATCCAAATAGTCCCTCCAGACCAGATAGGATCCAGATTTTACTCAAGACTATTTTTGGTGCCAAAGAAAACAGGGGACTGGAGACCAATTTTGGATCTCAGTGTATTGAACAAGTTTGTAAGAGTACAAAAATTCTGGATGGTCACAATACAGACTATCCCCCCGCTTTTGGAAAAAGATGATTGGATGTGCTCGATAGATCTTCAAAAAGATCAAGAAGATTTCTGCACTTCCGTATGGGAGTCAGTCACTACCAGTTCAGAGTACTGCCTTTCAGACTCTCTACAGCCCCCAGAGTGTTCACAAAGTGCATGGCAGTCGTCACAGCTCACTTTTGACTACAAGGATTCCAGGTGTTTCCATACCTATTCGACTGGCTCATCTCTGCCCCACCAAACATCTATTGGAAGAAGCCCTGGCATACTCTCTCCTCACTGCAGAAAGGCTAGGCATAACCATAAATTGGCAGAAATTCAATCTCACCCCATCTCAGTCCACAGAATTCATAGGGGTCATCTTGGATATAAAGAATTGCAGAGCATCCATTCCAGAACACATAATTCTAAGGATAAAGTAACAACTGATCCCAATCCTTTCAAGGGAGAAATCCACAGCTCACTCTGTCCTACAGCTGTTGGGTTTCATGGCAGCCTCCATCACTATTGTCCCCCTGGCCAGGTTTCACATGAGGCTTCTACAGTGGCTACTGCTCACCCAGTGGTATCCTTTTCAGTATCCTCTTTCAGCCAAGATTCGAGTAACTCACAGGTGCAAACAGGATTTAAATTGGTGGATGACCCACAACCTGTCACAATGGTCTCGCCCCTTCTCCCCCCAGCAGCCCAAGGCTACTGTGACCATGGATGCCTCCCTGATGGGGTGGGGGGGTGGGCTATGTCAGGGATAGACAGTCCAAGGTACTTGGTCCGAATTGGAGGCCCATCTGCATATAAATGTCCTAGAGCTGAGGGTGGTGCTTTTGGCGTTGCAAGCATTCCATTCCCTGTTGACATCTGGGACTATTGCGATACAATCAGACAACATGGTGGTGGTCTGGTACATCAACAAACAGGGCGGAACCAAATATTACCCACTTTGTCGAGAGGCCATGAGGATATGGCAATGGGCGATGGCTACCAACCGTTTTCTTCTAGCAATGCACGTTCCCGGGAGTTCCAGCATGATAGCAGACAGACTCAGCAGGTGCATTCTACAACCTCACGAGTGGTCCCTGAATCCATTGATAACGGCGGATATCTTCCATCGCTGGGGTCTTCCTTGCTGCGACCTCTTTGCATCCTCGACCAACTACAAATGCAGCAACTACTTCGCCCTGATTCCTCCTCCAGGACAGTCACTCAGGGACGCTCTATTCCACGATTGGCCCTCAGGTCTTCTTTATGCATTTCCACCTCTCCCCCTCATTCCACAGTTTCTAAAGAAAGCCCGCCGGTTGAAGAGCAAGGTGATCCTCATAGCACCATATTGGCCTCGTCAGATTTGGTTCCCCTTCCTTTGGCCTCACCTGCTAGATCAACCATGGATTCTCCATCCAACCCCAGGGTTGATCTCCCATCCGCAGAATCTGATTCATCCCAACTTGGACAGCCTGAAGCTCACAGCTTGGCTCCTCCAATTCCTTTGATTGCCAGGCAGAATAATCTTTCCTTGCCAGTACGGGACATTCTTACTGCATCTCATAAGTCTTGCACTAGAATTACTTATCTAAGCAAGTGGAAAAGATTTACCCATTGGCTGAAAGAAAAGCAAGTAGATCCCTTTTCAGCACCAGTGTCGATAGTACTGGAGTATCTAGCCGACCTATTTCAGTCGGGTCTGTCGGCCTCTACCATTAGAGTTCATTTGGCTGCAATATCTAATTTCCATGAGGGTGTCCAAGACTCCTCTCCTATGTCACACAAATTATGCAAAACCTTCATAAAAAGTGTGAATCATCTAAAGCCCCCTTTTAGAGAACCTATTCAACCATGGGACCTGTCGTTAGTTCTACAAGCTTTGACAATGCCACCTTTCAAACTAGCTTCTTGTGACCTCAAATACTTGTCATGGAAAACCTTGTTTTTGGTCGCCATTACTTCTGCCAGACGTATTTCTTTGCTTCAAGCCTTATGCATCAAAAGTCCGTACTTGATTTTTCATAGAGATAGAGTGTCATTGAGAACTAATCTTTCTTTTCTGCCAAAAGTGATCTCTGAAATGTCCATTAACCAAACCATTGAATTGCCAGTTTTCTTTCCCAACTATTCAAACAAAGGAGAGTATTGCCTACATACCCTAGGTTATTCACAGGCAAATTTGCTTCTACGTGAACAGGACTAAGGCCTCTCGTAAATCAGACCAGTTATTTTTGGCCTATTCTGGACCTAGATTAGGATGTGCTGTTGCTAAGGTCACATTGGCTAGATGGTTGAAAGACTGTGTGACCTTCGTTTATACACAACGTAATATTCCATTGCCTACTACCATAAAGGCTCATTCGACAAGGTCGGTGGCAACTTCTGCTACCTTCCATGCCAGAGCTTCTTTACATGACATCTGTACAGCTGCAACTTGGGCTACGCCTCACACCTTCATCAATCATTACAAATTGGATTTGGCCTCCAGGGGAAGAGCATCTTTTGGTTCTATGGTGCTCTGGAATGTCCTTCCATGAGAGCCTTCCAGGAATAAATGTAGCTGGGGACTCTGTCCAACACACAAGGAATGAACGAGGATTAACAATATCAGATAAAGAAGTTATGTCTTACCATAATGTTCCATCTGTATTGTTGATCTTCGTTCAGTCATTACAACCCTCCCTCCTTCCCCCTCCTGTGGCTTCTAGTGGATCTCACCATCCGTTTTTTTTTTAGCTCACTTGACCAGAGGTAGCCTCTACCTTCTTTGACTTGCAATCTCAATCTGAGGTAACAGAGAGAGGGGAATTCTGGGTAAGAGTTTTAGCTCGAGAGTTTGTAGCTGACGCGAGCTTGGAAGATGGCTGGCTCCGTTCCGTGGTCAGAACTGATACCCACACATAATGACTGAACGAGGATCAACAATACAGATGGAACGTTATGGTAAGACATAACTTCTTTATTTCTTCTAACCTGCAGTCTTTATGGATGTTAGGAGCTTCAGCTGGACCCTGGTTAGCAGTAGTACATTTTTCTCAATTTCTTTTGCTTCGTTGGCACAAATATTTTCAGGACCTTCAACCAGTCAGGGCAGGCAAAGGAATTACATGAAACTGTTTTTAAGCAACTGATAATACATATGTTATCCCATATGCTCCACAGGTCTTTTGCAGATGTTATTAACTCTGTGTGCTTCTAGTAAGACAGTACCTAGCAATTATGCAGTTCTGCATTTTAGTCTTGTTTTTAAAAATATAGAAAAGAAGTACAGGTTTTGCAGGTACCCATCATTGTGTCCGTATTGTTTTATTTTTCTTTTGATTTTAACACGTATTTTACAGTAAGAAAGGGGAAAAAAAGAGAACTAAACATGTGCTATATGTTAGCATTTTATAGTGTTTTTTTGTTTTCCTTCTAAGCTGTGAGTAAATCATTTTTTTGTTTGTTTATTTTTTAGAGAGTTTACCATCCTTGCCTTCCAGAATTACAACTTTAAAGCTATTAAGCAATAACTTTACCTCTATTCCTGAAGCAATTCTTAAGTTGTCACAGTAAGTAAATCAAGACTTTAGGTCTGATAGTTTTTCTTCATGTCTTGCATTCTGCAATGATTATATTGTTTGCTAACAGTTGTAGCTGGTGGCTATTAAATAAAAAACCTTATACCACAGTCTGTTGCCAGAACATTCTAAAGAAGGATGGGACAAAAAATGGTGAGAATAAATTATCCCATAGTGATGAATAGGGCCACTTAAAATGTTAACATCATAGTTGTTGCCCAGTCCAGGCTTTTATTTTTTTTTACACCTCTTTTTTGGATTATCAGTTTGCTGCAGTATTGCAATTACTGAGAACAGTTTGATTGAGTCTCTCTTTCTCTTTATTTATTTATTTATTTATGATGACCTCTGTTGTGTTCACTGTTAAAAATACTGAAAAGTGTTAATGAATGCATAAGTAACATACAACAAAAAAGTTTAGGGTTTCTCAATTCCTGGTTAGTGACATTTGTGAGAAGTATTTGCATTTATTAGATTTATATTGTTGAATAAATCAGTATCAGCATTTAGGCTACCGTTCTGCTTTTCTTAAGGGCTTTGCAGAGCAGTATCAGCATTAGGTGTAAATATGAGTTGAACATTGTGAATGTTCTTTGAAGGGTTGCCACGGTGGTGCAGTGGTTAGTATTGTCACCTCACAGCAAGAGGTTCTCTGGTTTGATCCTCGGCTGGGGTGCCTTCTGTGCGGAGTCTGCATGTCCTCCTTGTGGTTGCATGTGTTTCCTCCGGGTGGTCCGGTTTCCTCCCACATCCCAAAGACATGCTGCAGGCGGATTGGACACTCTAAATTGGCCCTAGGTGTGAGTGTGTGCCGTCTGTGGAAGGTTGGGTGCTGGGCTGGTAACTCAGCACCGTAAAACTCCACTGCCAGTCATGAGCGGACAAGGTGATCCGCTGTTGCGACCCCTAACTGGGAAAAGCCGAAAGAAGAAGAAGAAGATTGTGAATGTTCTTTGAGACAGTCTGCACAGGTAGGTCCCCACTCTTTGAGCATCCCACCAGAATGTAGTTTCCTAGATTTGGCTACCAGTTTTAACTGGCCAGTCCTTGTTCCCAGAACTTTCCCTGATGTCAGTATCAAGAGACTTGTACATAGGAAGAGTCATGTCCAGAATCGTTCAGTTCTTTCCTGCTA